>NC_042959.1:74259851-74361466 GCF_901001165.1 Salmo trutta | reverse complement strand
CTAAACCACTATTATTAATAGTAGGCATATAGCATATAGTTATCTAAACTATTGAATGGAACTGAACAGCAAAGTTAATATTCCAAAACATTTTCCTTTTCACTACACCTTATTTAAGCAGCTGAGAATAAAACCATTATTTTAAGTTTATGCATGCTCTGATTGCACAAAATCCGAAAATAGGAATGGACTGTATTAAAGTAACATATCATTAAATCAAGAGGACACATTTAAATTAGGCCCGTGACGACACTAGCATTGCGATATTGGTCCTTTAAAAACCTGCTGTATGTAAAACATGATGTGCTATAGCTTGGAAAATAAATCAAATGACTCTGGGGGACAACGGAACGATGATTGTTTCCAACATTAGGGCCGTTTTCCCAAAGAAGTTCATCCGTTTCATGTTTTGTTTCCTTGCCATGATACTTACTGGTATCGTACCTGCACTAATTTCAATATATTGAAGTACATTTGATGATTATCCAACAATACCTTTTCAGAATCTCCATAATCTGAAGGTTCTATAAATCCAATAATACATGGACTCAGATAATAACAGCTATGGTTACAATGCTTTTCAACGAACGTCATAAGGTCTACTAGGGAAAAAACAAGTTGGCACTGAACAGAGACTCAATCTCACTCACTCAACAAGCAAACCTTTTCTATAGAATGCAGACAGGGACTCACAGAATTACAGACAAGAGACAGTGAGAATCATAATGAATTCAGTCTAACAGAAAGAGGAACAGATATCAGATACATGGACAGAAGATAAGAAAAGACAGGAAGACAACAGAAGCAGCAGGGACAGACTGGACGAAGGCAGCACGTAAGGTGGAAGAATAAAATAATGGTAAATCACCTGGTATCCCAGCAGTCCGCTGTCCCTCTCGTCTGGCACCTCCTCAGTGAAGCGTCTTTTCTGCGGCGGATTGGCTGAGACTACGGGAGGCGGAGCTTTGGGCGGAACCGTAGCAGTGGGTGGGAAAGGAGAAGGTGGGAGAGTCTGGGGACAATAAAAAGAAGGGAAAAAACAACTTGGATGCAATGCATGTTGAATGTACTGTATTATAGGTCCACACAAGTCTAAATCTGATTGACCAGTCTTACCTGTGGTAAACTGACAGGTGCAGGGGGGAGGGCATACCGGTTGGGAGGGGGGAGACCGGCGGGCACCCCAGGGGGAATGGGAGGGGGGACAGCGTAGGGGGGAGGAATGGGCTGAGGGGGAGTCTCGGTACAGGGGAGGGGGTAGCTGGGCTTGGTTACCCCGCTGGGGGTAGTAAGGGGGCTGGGGGGGGCATCCGTTGGCCATGGGGGGCTGCATAAAGCCTGGAGGAGGAGAGGAACACGTCAGTACATGTTGACACATTGTAGAGACTGTAGAAGAGAAAGAAAGCCAGAGAGTCTGTACCGGGAGTAGGCATCATGACACTCATCTGGTTGAGGAAGACAGAATACTCTGCATGAACCTGGAGGGAAGAGAGAACAGTCAGAGATTCCACATGGCAAACAGAGCCCAGCTACAAATACAATGCACTTCACATGGGACAGCTTGAAACAGGGTTTAAGTGAAAGTAGAGCAGTGTACAGGGAACAGAACAGAGTGCCAGTCAGTAAACCATTAGTCACTCACCGTCTGCAGCAGGTTGTCACACAGGGTCTTCGCTGCAGCAAGGCCCTCTGGTTTGGGATGACTGGGGAAGAGAGAGGAGTTAAGGTGTGCCTGGTGTCTAAGCTCTGTGTCTCTGAGCTAATACAAATGAACATGGACTTTACTCCCCTAGACTATCCATTAATACTGCTATTTACCTGATGTAGATGTACATGAGTTCAAGGCCCTCTCTGAGTTGATACAGATGAACACGAGTCTAGTCCATGAGACTTACCTGATGTAGATGTACATCGGTTCGAAGGCCTCTCGCCCAGAGGCGGGCTCCAGACAGCCTGATCCCTTCCCCCTGAGGAAGACCTTGGCTCCAGTCTCACCCTGGATGTGCTGCAGGTAGGAGCTACCTGGCCCTTCCACCCTCTCCTTCACTGAGAAGCCCTGGATGGCATGCTCCAGACCCACAAACAACTTTTCCTGCACATAGTGCATCTGAAAGGATATGGATGTGAGTCTTAAAGATTCATCAATGACAGTGATACTAATAAAATAACATTGACACACACACTGTTTTCTTATTAGCGCCGGCCGTCAGCTAATCAGCCGGTTACAGACTCATTTTCAGCCACCTACTTTTTCCACTTCATATTAACTAGGCTGCTTTTCATTTAAAAGTTTCAATTCACTAGTCCGCCGAGCCTCCTCTGGATAGAATGAACGATATGCATCTTCTGGCGATATATTAATAGGATAGGTGCCCGTCAGTCACAAAGCGAGCGATGACAGGGAAACGTAATGTGCTGTCTGTCCCGCCTCCCGGTACAATTTGTGCACTGTGGTTGGTTGCAGTCTAATTTCTTTACACAGAGGAAGGAGAGAGCATGATGCTAGTGAATTTGCACGCCCCGCGTAGCGTACGTACATACGCGGTAACGCCCCGCGTGCGTACATACGCGGTAACGCCCCGCGTAGCGTGCGTACATACGCGGTAACGCCCCGCGTAGCGTGCGTACATACGCGGTAACGCCCCGCGTAGCGTGCGTACATACGCGGTAACGCCCCGCGTAGCGTGCGTACATACGCGGTAACGCCCCGCGTAGCGTGCGCACATACGCGGTAACGCCCCGCGTAGCGTGCGCACATACGCGGTAACGCCCCGCGTAGCGTGCGTACATACGCGGTAACGCCCCGCGTAGCGTGCGTACATACGCGGTAACGCCCCGCGTAGCGTGCGTACATACGCGGTAACGCCCCGCGTAGCGTGCGTACATACGCGGTAACGCCCCGCGTAGCGTGCGTACATACGCGGTAACGCCCCGCGTAGCATGCGTACATACGCGGTAACGCCCCACGTAGCGTGCGTACATACGCGGTAACGCCCCACGTAGCGTGCGTACATACGCGGTAACGCCCCACGTAGCGTACATACGCGGTAACGCCCCACGTAGCGTACATACGCGGTAACGCCCCACGTAGCGTACATACGCGGTAACGCCCCACGTAGCGTACATACGCGGTAACGCCCCACGTAGCGTACATACGCGGTAACGCCCCACGTAGCGTACATACGCGGTAACGCCCCACGTAGCGTACATACGCGGTAACGCCCCACGTAGCGTACATACGCGGTAACGCCCCGTAGCGTACATACGCGGGTAACGCCCCACGTAGCGTACATACGCGGGCTACGCCCCACGTAGTGTACATACGCGGTAACGCCCCACGTAGTGTACATACGCGGTAACGCCCCACATAGCCAGCCACGTGGAGCCGTGGTGCATAGTAGACTATTTACTGGGCTTTGATTGACAACTGAACAGCAAGCGTTGACTAGTTTAAAAAAAATGTCAAACTGACTAAATAAAGTCAATCTCCTATATCCCTTTGCCATTCATAAATCATACAGAGTGGTTATACTGCATGTCCATGGTGTTGTAAACCAAAGGATTCCCTAGGTTTCCTTTCCTAAGATGTCGGGACTAAAGTCACTGTAAATAAGACTTTTATCTCAAGACCAGACATGTTAAATGCTCTCTTACTTAGAAAATAGTCCTGATCATATAAGCCTAGGCCATACCCCAAAACAACTAATTCATTTCATTTTCAGTAAATTAAAATTGCCCTGGCTGGCTACTCTATGTACTTGTGGAAAACACAGTTTACCCCAGACTGGAAGTGTGGTCTGTGATGGTGGTTGATGGGGGGCAGTGAGGGGGGCTGGGGTTTGTGTTGCTGGTAGACTGGGACTCCAGTTCCGCTGTAGGAGGAGGTGGCCGCCTTCACCACTCCATTAGTGATGATCTCCTTGATACGGTTCACAGCTCCTGGAGAGAGAGAGATTAGATCGTCACAACATAGAAAGTCAGGAAAGAAGGACCCTGGTGATCATAAATGGTGATAATCTTAATCAAATTAGGTGAGGTAAATAGAGATGTACTGACTGTCGACAAGCTCCCTGGTCTGGCCCTGGACGTGGAGATAGAGGGGTCGGTCCCTGACGACAGAGAGAGAAGCAGTCGGTCAGTAGCCTAAGACTTGGTTGTATGATGCAATCAGACAACAGATCTACTTGTCTGTATGGAGAAAAGTAAATACCAGTAACCTCCTTGGTAGATCAGTGTGGTAATAAAGAAGGTGTGAAGCAGGACTCACCCTTGTGGAGCCTTGTACTTCTCCACTGCTGCCATGTATCGCCCCCTGGTGGACACAGCAGCACCGCTCACTTTGCTGATCTTCACACAATAGAATGAAGTAGAAGCTGGTCATTTACTGTCCTCAAGTGAGACACTTTCAGTCCCATACTGGTTTACATGACACTGATCCAGTCTGTACATGTGCGTGTCACACAGAGAAAGAGCTGGGTAAACATAGCAGTAAGTTTGACTGTTGACCAGATTGTCAATCAATGGGTCTAAAGATCATAATGATGTCATGGACTCTGACCTCGTCCTGTGTCTGTCCGCGGGTCAGCAGGTTCCGGCAGGGGAGAGGAACGTCGTTGATCTCCACCTCCGCCACCACCAGGTCATCCTTCGCTTTCATAGGAGGCTGGGGCTTCCCTGCACCCACAACCTGGTGATGACAGAGATTCATTTTTATGTGCTGCATGCTAACATTTACAGCAATATCTCTCTAAAAGAGAGAGATTAAGAGCGAGGGGATTACAGAAGTTGGAGGCGAGAGAGGGACAGAACACGAAGACAGAGAGAAGCGAGATTACAGGTGAGAGACCTAAAGCGTTTCTAATGTTTTCAGTGTAAGAGGTTTCCTGACCCTTACCTTGTCTGGGGGTCCAGATAGTCCAGACGGTCCTATCTGGGAGGGCTTGAGCTTGCCCTTGGCTACCAGCATGGCGTTGATCTTAGCTGCCACAGCAGCGGCAGCGTCCAGAGCCCCTGTAGGTGCCGCCTCCGCCTCCCCCATCTGGTCTGAACCAGGACCTGGGCCCGGCTGGTCCCATTTACTACGGCGACTGAGGAACAAAGAGGGGAGCGGGTTGGGGAACAGAGAGAGGGGGAGGGGTAGTGAAAGAGGGTTGAAGGGAGCGAAAGAGGGCAATGGTAAGTGGAAGGGATGGGAGAAGCAGAGGGAGAATGGAGGGCAGCGCAAAAGCAGCAATCACAAGGCCTCTCCCCACCCGTTTCTGTAAAAAGCTGGAGGGATGGGTGCTGGAGAAACGTTGGCCTAACAACTCTCAGACAGAGCTATGGATGCAAAAACTGACCATCTATGATATAAAAATTATAGTTTTAACCATTTGAGGCAAAAAACAGTGTTTGTTTACATATACTTTTTGTTTTACTCCCATGTCGTAAAAAAAGAAGAAGTATATTTTGGGTTCTGATGTATGTCAGTTGAGCTAAACTTTTTGGGTAACCGACCAATTTCACATGTTAGTTATATGCCTCCTGAGTGGCGCAGCGGTCTGCATCGCAGTGTTGGGGCGTCACTACAGCCTGGGGTTTGATCCTTGGCGGTGTCACAACCGGCCGTGACCTGGAGTCCAATAGGGTGGTGCAAAAATGGCCCAGCGTCGTCCGGGTTAGAGGAGGGTTTGGCCGCGGGGGCTTTACTTGGCTCATCGTGCTCTAGCGACTCCTTGTGGCGGGCCAGGCACCTGCAGGGTGACTTCAGTCTTCAGTTGAACAGTGTTTCCACCAACACATTGGTGTGGCTGGCTTCCGGGTTAAGCGAGCAGGTGTTAAGAAGCGCAGTTTGGCGGGTCATGTTTCGGAGGACGCATTCGTAATACCAAGAAAACGGGGAAAAAATTACAAACAAAAAAAGTATATTAGTTATAGATTTGTCTTTGAAAGCAAATCTAAGAAGCAGCAGATTTTTCAATACTTCCCGTTCTTAAGTTTTGTTTTTGTGTCTTTTACATTTGGTTTTGTACACCAGCTTCAAACAGCTGAAAATACAATATTTTTGCTTATGGAAAATATTTTTCACAGGGGATTAGATGGTACAGTGATTCTCTACACTGTACCTGCTTGTTTTGTCAAACTGAAATTCGGTGAACTAAATTACTACAATTATAATAATCAGGAAATCATTTTGTAAAAAATGAAATGGATGTAGCTACTGCAGGTTGCCCCTTAAATGACCATATCAATTACAGGGTTCAGAGAGGTCGTAGGCTAACGTTAGCTAGCTAACAAGTTAGTTTAGTATTTGCCATCTAACGTTACAATTAATATTAACTTTGTGGATTGAATTAATGTTGTTGACTTGCTAACGTTAGCTAGGTAGTTATCCAACAGTTTTGTTCACGTCACTGTGCTTAACGTTAGTTAGCTAGCTACTAGCAACCATAGGTAGTTAGCTACTGTAACTTACCAAAACAACAGTTAGCGAGCTAACTAATAGATATTTAACCAACTCACATTGATTTTCAAAAATAGACGTAACTCCCAACGGCGCTCTTAGTTAGCTATATAACCAACCACTTTCTAAACTGGGTAGCGACAGCTAGCTAGCTACACCGTTGGCTACTAAGCGTACCCCACGAAGCTAGCTACAAGCACTCCGCCATTACAAATGAACTAGCTAGCTTTGCTGCTGCTAAGTCAGTGTTGAGCAAGTCTGTGGTAAAATGCACCGTGATAACGCAACGTTTTTTCAACTCACCCGCCGTTTTGCGTTCCACCAAATGACATCAATCTTCTATTTGGTTGAATTTCTCTTTGCGTAAAAACACTAACGTTAATACTGACTCTGGCAGACTTTCAAGATACCTTGTCCAGACAGTGGAGTACTGCAAGAGCTTTCAATCTATGCGATATCGTTCCCACTTCCTGTTTTGGAGGGAAAGGACCGGTGCTGTGTTGAATTTTGCTTCCCTCACACAGATAATTTTTCTTCAATCATGTGCGACGCTAGGGGACGCAGTGAGCAGCTCGAGTTGAGCAGGCCGCGTCTCACCGGATGATGCGGTCCTGTGGCTGCCTGCTATCATCGTTTTCCTGCCACCCCAGGTGAGTGTTGCGGATATGAACCAGATTAATGTCGCTTCAGGTTTCCTAAATGAAACCCCACAGCACACAGCTTGGTCTACGTGGAAATGTAGGACCAGACATTTTACAAGCAGGATGCTGAGGTGATGATGCCAGAGCCAGGTAAACTATGGTTGTTAGCTAGGTAAATTATGGTTGTTGTCAGCACGTGGTGTTGTGTCTTTCTGTGTTTAAAAACAATAACATTGGCCCCATTGCAGCTTATTGCATGTGTAAAATGTATTGTTGTCAACTTTTTTTCAAGATGTTTGGTCCTTTGTGGACCGTTTAATTAGCCTAACTGTTTATTGACCTTTTTCAGTGAACTGATTTCCCCTCCAACTACATGTTGTTTCTTAAAAACCCGTTTGCCTAGCTACCGTTGCTAACCATGATTTATTTATTTACCATGATTCACTCTGAATAACTCAGGAATGTCTCTCCTTCCTGTACTTTGTAAGTAGGCTATCAGCCAAGTTTAACCTTTTTTAATCACCTTGGCAATTAGATCATGGATCTGCAGGCTAAAATTAAATACCCAGTGCCACATAGGCTTAGCCTAATTTTACTGCTTATGTGAGTTTGGGTTATCAGGTCCTATGCCTTAATATGCATAATGTCTTGTCTATTCTGTTCTAGTGTTGAGTACACTGGTGGTCTATCCATCATCAGGTGAGTATCATTTTAATACCACACACTCTTCATTTTTAGACATTGAATTATATTCAAGTTTACAGATCAAGTTACCTAATGTTGACTTTAGGTGTGACAGACTGGGAAATGTCTTGAAATATACACTTTAGCTCAGAATTCGTTGAAATTCTAGGCTACTGCATGTGTTCACAGAGGTTCTACTGATGCCCACTCTGACCGTGGAGCCTTCAGGACGACAGGTGTACACTGAGGACACAGTCTCCTTGGCGTGTCAGTTACCTGGTCACTCTGGGCTGGGCTGGCAGTTCTACTGGCACAAAGACAGGTGTGACCTCCGGCTCCCTCTTTATGTTGCTTCTCTGATGGTTTATAATGGAGGTCGGGAGGTGTGATAGATTTCACTTCATTCTAATAGAATGTGGGTGTTAGGCTACTTGTTGTATCCATCACCCCCTGAGTGATGATAGTAAAACATGGCACTGGATAACTGTGTACAGGAACTGGACTGTACTAACAAGTGGAACGAACTAATGCTCATAACACTATATTAGGCAGGACACTAGCCCTGTGGAGCAGATGTGGGGCAGAGTTGGAGGTGGGGCGGTCTACCAACTGTGGCGTGCCTCTGTCACACACACAGGCCAGTACTGGTGCAGAGCAGGGAGAGGACAGCCAGTCTTCTACACCCAATACAGCCAGGCAGTCTCTGTTCATGTCATTGGTGAGTGAGGAGAGTAGCACATGAGTAATGGGTGTCTTGCATGTGGTGTCATGCTCTTTTTCATAGATTACTTGACAAGCCCTACTCGTTACTCTAGCTCTTGTCAGTGACAATTGGAATATATTTCACTTCTCTACTTCTTTGTAATCTATAATGTTCTCAACTTCCTCCTTTAATCAATCTGTGTAATCAATATCCTCTCCAGAGCTCTTCACATCAGTGACTTTGTCAGCATCTCCTTCGACCGTGGTCAAAGAGGGCGGGGCTTTCAACCTCACCTGTGAGGCCCAGTTTAGCAACTGCAAACTGAGCCAACATCATGGTAACCACAGTCTACATAGTCACCCTGATCCTGACCGTAACTTGACCACAGTGGTTGTAACATTCTCCTTCCTGAGGGATGGCTGGCCAGTGGCCAGGGACTCTGTCAGTGGGATGTACAGCGTAGCGAGGGCTTCTAGCTGTCACATGGGGACCTACAGCTGTGTGGCCAGAGCAGGCAGGGCCAGGAGGAGCAGTCAGGAGATCAGCATCACACTAGACAGTGAGTTCATACTATATCACCTGAATGTTTAGTTTGCCAGTTGCCATAGGTTTTCATTCCTCATTGCTGGTCTGAAATCATATTCATTATTCTGGTGCCAAAACTGCAACTCTTTACCGTTCACTTTGTATCCTGATTTCTCTCATGCTGCCTTCATCCAGACCTGTCTCTGATACTGCTCACCTGCTTTGGCACCTTCCTGATCCTCTCCGTGGCTCCATTGGCATTTTTTGTAAGACTATACGCGATGAGACGTAAGTGGCAGCATAGTGGATCTTAGTCTGACTCTTGAGTCAGTTCAACACCTATCTCTTCTCTTTGTGTGACCATGCAGTGTGGCAGCTCAGAGCCAGAGGACAAGGAGAATTGCAGTGCAATGAGTGCAGTACAATACAGGGACCAAAATGAGAGGAAGGACAGGTGAGACATGCTGTGAGAACCCATGTAGTTCACATGGCTGTATTAGTGCACAGGTGTAGGATCTTCATTTGATCACCCTGTTGCATGTTTTTTACTCAAAAGATTAAAACATATGTTTTATTGTAATCTTGCAGATGTATCTGGACCCAGCTGACTTGAGAAACTTTCTATCATTTATTACAAAATTTGAGTGTAGAATAATAAACATATAATTATTTGGAGAATTTTAACCAAGGAATGTTTTTGTTTTATTTTCACTGTGGCACTCAAATAATACATTGATTCGACACTGCAACATGCCTGTATTGTCAAATAGAGCCAACTCTTTTCTCATAACAGGTTCCATATTTTTTAAATAAATAACTTCCCACTACCAGTTGATTAAAAGTGAGTGTGAGTGAATCTCAACAGTGTAAGGCAAGCTATAATATGTTTGCCCTTATGTTCCATTTATTGGTGAATTGTTAGACCTAAAGGGTTGTATGATGAATGAGCCAAGATCTGAGAATTGCATTGTGTCTCCATATAAACTCACAAAAAAAGAAACGTCCCTTTTTCAGGACCCTGTCTTTCAAAGATAATTCGTAAAAATCCAAATAACTTCACATATCTTCATTGTAAAGGGTTTAACACTGTTTCCCATGCTTGTTCAATGAACCATAAACAATTAATGAACATACACCTGTGGAACGGTCGTTAAGACGCTAACAGCATACAGATGGTAGGCAATTAAGGTCACAGTTATGAAAACTTAGGACACTAAAGAGGCCTTTCTACTGACTCTGAAAAACACCAAAAGAAAGATGCCCAGGGTCCCTACTCATCTTGCAGCATGCCTAAGGCAAGTTTCCGGCAGGAGGCATGAGGACTGCAGATGTGGCCAGGGCAATAAATTGCAATGTCCGTACTGTGAGACGCCAAAGACAGTGCTACAGGGAGACAGGACGGACAGCTGATTGTCCTCGCATTGGCAGACCACGTGTAATAACACCTGCACAGGATCGGTACATCCAAACATCACACCTGCGGGACAGGTACAGGATGGCAACAACAACTTCCCAAGTTACACCAGGAACACACAATCCCTCCATCAGTGCTCAGACTGCCCGCAATAGGCTGAGAAAGGCTGGACTGCGGTCTTGTAGGCCTGTTGTAAGGCAGGTCCTCACCAGACATCACTGGCAACAACGTCTCCTATGGGCACAAACCCACCGTCGCTGGACCAGACAGGACTGGCAAAAAGTGCTCTTCACTGATGAGTCGCGGTTTTGTCTCACCAGGAGTGATGGTCTGATCCGCGTTTATCGTCGAAGGCCTGTACTCTGGAGCGGGATCGATTTGGAGGTGGAGGGTCCGTCATGGTCTGGGGCGGTGTGTCACAGCATCATCGGACTGAGCTTGTTGTCATTGCAGGCAATCTCAACGGACTGTGCTTTACAGGGAAAACATCCTCCTCCCTCATGTGGTACGCTTCCTGCAGGCTCATCCTGACGTGACCCTCCAGCATGACAGTTCCACCAGCCATACTGCTCGTTCTGTGCGTGATTTCCTGCAAGACAGGAATGTCAGTGTTCTGCCATGGCCAGCAAAAGCCCGGATCTCAATCCCATTGAGCACGTCTGGGTCCTGTTGAATCAGAGGGTGAGGGCTAGGGCCATTCCCCCCAGAAATGTCCGGGAACTTGCAGGTGCCTTGGTGGAAGAGTGGGGTAACATCTCACAGCAAGAACTGGCAAATCTGGTGCAGTCCATGAGGAGGAGATGCACTGCAGTACTTAATGCAGCTGGTGGCCACACCAGATACTGACTAATACTTTTGATTTTGACCCCCCCTTTGTTCAGGGACACATTATTCCATTTCTGTTAGTCACATGTCTGTGGGACTTGTTCAGTTTATGTCTCAGTTGTTGAATCTTGTTATGTTTATACAAATATTTACACGTTAAGTTTGCTGAAAATAAACGCAGTTGACAGTGAGAGGACGTTTCTTTTTTTGCTGAGTTTATTTTGAAGTGTAAGTTCGGGAATGGGGTTCAGATGAGCTAAGTGTTAATAGGTCAGAGGTCAGGGGAGCTTTGATGCCCAACTTGACAAGGGAGGACTGTTTATGGGCAGAGACATGGAAAGAGGGAGAGACGGAGGGATATACTGCTTGACATAAACATTTTTAGCCACTTGTCCTTCGATATTACAACGACAGAAGAAGTTAGCGCAAACACTCCCTCCCTGATAGAAGAGCACTAAAATGTACAGATCATTCAGATTTTTATTTTTTTAACCATGCTGCTCGATTCTCCTCAGCTCAGCAACAAAACAATAACAGCTGTAGTGGGGTGGCCAGTGGCACAGTTTGCCCCTATTGCGGATTCCATCTTTAAGGCTCTCCTGGAGGATGAGATATAAATAAATAAAATATTGCAGCATTAAGCCTATAATTACAACCAAATACTTTTTATTTCTTTATAAAATAATTTACTCATTCAGTGAATCAGGGATCAAATGGATTTATTAGGCTAATTCAAAGCAAGGTAACTAATTAAGACATGTTTATCTATAACCTTATAAGGCTAAAATATTCTGGTTTCAGTGGAGATCTATTGACCGCATGGGAGATATTTGTCAACTAGGCTATTCTAAGAATATATTTTAAAGTTGTCAGAATGACATAGCTAATGTTGAACAGAGGGGAATTCCAGCTTTCCAACAGTGTCAGATTTATTTTTCAGCACCCAATATTCAGCGCTGTAGAGCCGGTTTTACAACCAGAGTATGTAGCATTAGTTTATTGAAGATGGAATCTGCAGGAGGGGGAAACGGCTCCAATGGCCGCCCTTCCACCGTTCCTATCATTGTTGTTGATAAGCTGAGGGGCGTCACACAGCATTACGGATTCCAGCTTTAAGGCACCAGTTCATCAACTGCTTGTCGGTCATTTGCAGTTTGAGTACCGGTGACGTTAATACATGATAATGTTAAATAGTTAACTGCCGAGATTACTAGCCAGGCTACACGATATGTAGTTAGTTGTTATGTAGTTATATAATTAGTCTATCATTATTTTATAGGCTAGGCCTACCTGTTGCAATGTTTCTCTCGCGCTCTCTCTCTCTCTCTCTCTCTCTCTCTCTCTCTCTACTCTGGCCGACTCACACTGGCACACATGCAGGTGATGAGCACACCTGCACACCATGACTTTTCCAGGATTTTCATGACTGTACAAACCCTGTTTGTTGACCAAAATGTGTGTTAACTGTGTAAATAACTCACTAATTAGCACCGAATATCAACACGCGCGCACACGGCTACACAGCTCTTTGCTTTGATCTCAAATGCTCACAACCCGGGATGATTGAAAGACGGCTCCTACCTGTCAATTCAATACAATCCTACTCGATGCAGTCTGCAGAAATTGGGAGAAGAGCAATACGTCGCATTCAGGGGGGACAATGATCCAACTCTAATCCAATTGTAATTGTTTTATGTTGCATTGTTTTTTGTGTGATTGTTTTACTTGTCCATTCGGACAACTCAAATCTATATTCTTGTCCAACTTTTTTAAATATATATATTTTTTTACAAGCGTTAATGTCAAGCCCTGGAGAAGGATGGAGAGACATGCCATATTTACAGTCTTTACTAGTAAGAGCCCATGTGCGAACTGCAGTGCCTATGTAGGTTTATGTAACCTCCAGCCTTCAAGGCACGCAAGCCTGGGTCTCGCCTGATGTTGGCGGCTGACACAGAAGTGTGAAGACAGGGGACGTGGCGGGGAGGAGGGTTCCTCATGGTGGGGGTGCCATATGGTGAACAAAGAGTCTCTGTCTGTTCCCTGGTTTGAGTGTTTGCTGTCAAACCAGCGATTACGAGTAGGGGAGTTTTGAACAGGTTTTCGTTTGCATTCGCTAAAATAAACCCTACCCTAATACTTTGATAAATGTTGTTACCACATTAAATGATGTAGTAAGTAACCATGTGTCAGTTGTGACCAGTTGTGATGCTTCAGGGAGTCAATAAATTCAGTTTCTTTGCTCACTCAGCTTGGCCTACAGGACATGACTAACTCACACAGCTTGGCCTACAGGACATGAGTAACTCACACAGCTTGGCCTACAGGACATGAGTAACTCACACAGCTTGGCCTACAGGACATGAGTAACTCACACAGCTTGGCCTACAGGACATGAGTAACTCACACAGCTTGGCCTACAGGACATGAGTAACTCACACAGCTTGGCCTACAGGACATGAGTAACTCACACAGCTTGGCCTACAGGACACGAGTAACTCACACAGCTTGGCCTACAGGACACGAGTAACTCACACAGCTTGGCCTACAGGACACGAGTAACTCACACAGCTTGGCCTACAGGACACGAGTAACTCACACAGCTTGGCCTACAGGACACGAGTAACTCACACAGCTTGGCCTACAGGACATGAGTAACTCACACAGCTTGGCCTACAGGACATGAGTAACTCACACAGCTTGGCCTACAGGACATGAGTAACTCACACAGCTTGGCCTTCAGGACATGAGTAACTCACACAGCTTGGCCTACAGGACATGAGTAACTCACACAGCTTGGCCTACAGGACATGAGTAACTCACACAGCTTGGCCTACAGGACATGAGTAACTCACACAGCTTGGCCTACAGGACATGAGTAACTCACACAGCTTGGCCTACAGGACATGAGTAACTCACACAGCTTGGCCTTCAGGACATGAGTAACTCACACAGCTTGGCCTACAGGACATGAGTAACTCACACAGCTTGGCCTACAGGACATGAGTAACTCACACAGCTTGGCCTACAGGGCATGAGTAACTACAGGGCATGAGTAACTACAGGACATGAGTAACTACAGGGCATGAGTAACTACAGGACATGAGTAACTACAGGGCATGAGTAACTACAGGGCATGAGTAACTACAGGACATTAACTCACTCAGCTTGGCCTACAGGACATGAGTAACTACAGGACATGAGTAACTACAGGGCATGAGTAACTACAGGGCATGAGTAACTACAGGACATTAACTCACTCAGCTTGGCCTACAGGACATGAGTAACTACAGGACATGAGTAACTACAGGGCATGAGTAACTACAGGGCATGAGTAACTACAGGACATTAACTCACTCAGCTTGGCCTACAGGACATGAGTAACTACAGGACATGAGTAACTACAGGACATGAGTAACAACAGGACATGAGTAACTACAGGGCATGAGTAACTACAGGGCATGAGTAACTACAGGACATGAGTAACTACAGGACATGAGTAACTACAGGACATGAGTAACTACAGGACATGAGTAACTACAGGACATGAGTAACTACAGGACATTAACTCACTCAGCTTGGCCTACAGGACATGAGTAACTACAGGACATGAGTAACTACAGTAACTCTTACTGCTTATTATGATAGCTTGAGTAAAGAGTTAAACCTTTTTTTAGTAGTCATGTTTTTCATAATTTTCCAGGATTGATGGACGTGCTTCAGTCTGTAACCTTTATAAAGTCATATGGGGTGAGAGAAGGGACATGGAGGCAGAGAGAGGGAAACAGAGAGACTTGCGAAGTAGAGAAAGAGAGTGATTTGAGAGAGGGAAAACAGATGGGAAGATTGCATTTTTGGAGAGAAACAGAGCGAGAGAGGAGGAGTGGAAGGCGAATCTTTTTTGTGTGTGTCTGGATAGAAGGGAGCCTCTTATACCCCTCACAGCATGAGCTTGGCCCGGGCTGCGGCCCAGTCTCGTCTGCACAGCAGGGGCCTTTCCTGAGCAGGCTGCCCAGGGGAGGGGCACCTGCTCCAGGCCCAAACACTGGCTGAGAGAAGGGTCTGGAGGGTGGGGTGGAGGGCGAGGGGATGGAAAGACACTCAACAGTTCCAGGAAATAGACTTGTGCTGGATTTATGAAACTCTCAGGTAACAGAGCGACGCTCCTGAAAGAAAATATTTGTCTTCTTGCTCTCCCTGCGGACGAGAGGATAGGAGGATGAAGACACCCGTCTCGGGGTGAAATAAGAAGTTTCTGTGGAGAGCAGAAGTTATGGTTGGACCCGACCTGCAGGCGCTGGTTACTACCAACACAAACCCACAGTTTATGGATTGGCTAAGCCTCCGACTGAGGCAATATTTTCCGCCGGTTTGGTTGGGTTGAGTAAACACAATGTGTTTGAAGTTTATCAAACACTCAGTCATCCCAGCAGACGTGAGGGATAACTTAATCATCTGATATATGGAGTATGAGAATACACCAAGGCCTGTCCAATATGCCTGAGACGGGCAATATTCAACGACCAACTCCACTGCCAGTACTGTCAAATCCCCAATGGCGAAAATGGAGTGAAATGTCTGTTTTGGATGAGCTTCAGTTTAACCCTCCATTTCTGTCATTTTGCTGTAAGTTTGGGATCCGTGGAGCACATTCCCACATGAACCCTACATTCGTATCAAGAGCATGCCAATATGTTTTTCTTTGTACAGCATCTCTGTCTGTCAAATATGCTGTATCTCTACTATAACGTCTAGTCCGAGAGCCCAGTTGGACTAAGAAGGTCTCTGAGACCGACTAGTTGTCTGTGACAGTAAGGGTCTCAAGGTGGATGGCTATTGCAATTTCACAGAAGAAGCCCCCCCCCCACGGAGTGACCACACAGGGCGCTGGGTAATAACTGCAGTGGGAACGTCACGCTCCGAGGTAACGAAGGTAAATGGAAACACATGGCGGCAAAACCCGAGACTTCAGGAGAGGCTCCCAACCATACAGACAGAACGGCCAGGACGCACATTCAGATGGCGAGAACAGTTCTGAAGTCCACAAGAATTTTCACAGTGAATGCGTAATTTGTTGACATCACATAATTATTGGAGACTTATCGTGGATAGTGATCTGTCAAAACAAACTTTAATTGGTTTTGGATGTCTCCAGAGGGTCTTGTTGCTGTGTATGTTGATAAAAGTACCACGGAAAAGGGCGTTTGCCCATCAGCCAACCAATCCAACGAGCTACTGCTCACCAATGTTTCTCATCATTAGTGTTTTAGGGATCAGGTGTTACCAATATGTCTCTTAGTTACAGGACTTACCAGCTCCCTCCTTACCCCCTGTGTAGGTCCACTCTCTCTACGGATTTCAGATTCCCCTTCACTAAGTTACATTTAGGCCTTTCTGAATACTAACCCGTGAACTTTTAGGGACTGTACGTTATTTATAATGAATGATAACTGGAGAAAATCGGACCTGAAAATGGATGGCCCTCCTTCAGTAAAATATATTTTTACCCGACCCTCCCTGAACACGTAAAAAGAAAACAAGTGACCCTCCACTATACCCATAATAACAATTAAAGCAAAGTGAATAGCAGAGAACATGCCTACCGTTTACCCTCACTCCTAGGACAGACCAGAACCTTAGATGTAGTTTTTAGAAACTGTTTTTTTGTTTTGTCAGCATTACATGGCAAAGTGCCAGAAAGTTGTGATTCGCAGACCACCGCTGACAAGGGTGGGGGTGAAAGATCTCCATTCTAATAAAAGCACGGCATGAATCTATCATCTTATTTGCGGTCTGAGAAACTAGACTTTTATAAAAGAGGATAGTCTAAGTTTGGAACAGAGCTAAAGTTGTCCATCAACTGTAAAAATGAAACGCAACAGAACCAGTTACATCTGAAGTATCTGATCATACATGAATTCTAGAAAAATACATTTGTTTTTTAACACAGCAGCCGCCTGCATATCATCAGGTAGGCCTACAGTATATGCACTTGTACATTTACAAATGTATTCTATTTTATTCCATGATATTGTTATCACAAAATAGATTTGTGTTGACTGTGATTAGGGCATGGGAATATAAGAACGTCTGTTAGGTTACATTAACAAACTAGGCATGCATGGCTCACCGCAGACCCTCAAACCAAAGACTGGCCAAACTCAAGTTTCTACAAATGAATTCAAAGCCATTGTAGAATGACTCTATAGCCTAATAAGACATTTTTCATTTCATTATTATTTCATTCTAAGTAATAAAGTAATTGTATATAGCCTAAATGCAAAATGTATAGGCATGTTGTTAAAGTGCTGTTGTTGAAATGCTGAGCTCTCCTGCCAGCCTGTAGCATGTCACAAATGCTTCACAATTGATTGCTTAAATGGTGGCTTTAGCTATATCACTGGACAATATTTTCGTACACATCATTGCCTTTTATATAATTCTGTTGGCTGGGAGTCTCTGACTACCAAAAGGGCCCAACATTGGCTGCTATTTGTATATAAAACAGTTCTCCAGAAACTCCCTAGCTACCTCACTTTTGGAAATAAAGCCACCAGACTCGCTCTCAAGACTGGATAGTTCTAGAGGTTCCTCTGGTCTCCACAGAGTTCGGGAAGATTGCCTTTAGTTATTGTGCCCTTAGCGCATGGAATGACATGCAGCCCACTTTGAGGCTTGACTCTCTGGTCTCGAAGGGTCAGGTTGGGAATTTCATGAGGAATGTGGTGAAGGAGAAATGCACTTGTTTTGATTGATGTGTAATTTTATCTGCTGCTTTAGAATTTGATTTGTTGAAATGTGAAATTGTAAATTGATTGTGTTGTTTTGATTCTGATTATGTTGATTTATTGTTCCTAGGGCAACCTTCAAAATGAGACCCTGGTCTCAATGGGTTTCCCCTGGTTAAATAAAGGTAAAATAAATAATAATAATATAGCCTAAATATTTTTTATTTCTTAGGCTACCCAGCTTGCTCCTGACTGATTTAGAGTTAGTGTATTATTTAATAGCCTGTTGACATTTTAGACACATTACTTCAAAGTAACATTTTTGTCTCCTCAGCAATAGGTTGTAGTGCATCCTCTGAATGTCGTAGAGGCAAACCAAAGATATCCCATATGCATCATAGTCACGACTTTCCCCGGCATTTTACAGTTTGTTTAAAGCTTAAAGTATTGCAAACTAAAGTATTGTTATAGATCGCTGTATATAATAAGGTCCACAAAAGCTAACAAGAGGTAGGCCTATGCTTTAGCTATTTTCTTTAAAACTTCTTCGGGATCGGTGTCCCGTCCACGGAACGGTTGAGCTAACGTAGGCTAATGCGATTAGTATGAGGTTGTACGTAACAAGAACATTTCCCAGGACATAGACATATCTGACATTGTCAGAAAGCTTAAATTCTTGTTAATCTAACTGCACTGTCCAATTTACAGTAGCTATTACAGTAAAAGAACACCATGCTATTGTTTGAGGAGAGTGCACAATTTTGAACAAAGTTATTAATAAACAAATTAGGCACATTTGGGCAGTCTTGACACAATATTCTGAACAGAAATACAATGGTTCATTGGATCAGTCTAAAACTTTGCACATACACTGCTGCCATCTAGTGGCCAAAATCTAAATTGCACCTGTGCTGGAATAATACATTATGGCCTTTCTCTTGCATTTCAAAGATGACAGTTTTTTTCTTTGTATTATCTTTTACTAGATCTATTGTGTTATTCTCCTACATTCCTTTTACATTTCCACAAACTTCAAAATGTTTCCTTTCAAATGGTACCAAGAATATGCATGTCCTTGCTTCAGGGCCTGAGCTACAGGCAGTTAGATTTGGGTAAGTCATTTTAGGCGAAAATTGAAAAAAAGGGGCGGATCCTTTAACAAAAGTCACAATACCCTCACATACCCCCTCAACTCGAGCACTGGTTTTAACTTTACACATCAAGCCCTTTACTGACACTGGAGATATTTAAGGAGTGCATGGTGACTGAAAAAATTGGCTAATAAAATTAGTCTACAATCCATAGATTTTGTCTATCAAACAGGTAGACATACCTCTTATTTCTTGAATAGGAAGAAATAGGCTCCAACACAAAGCCCTCTTATTGTTAATAGCCTAAAGTCAAATTAAAATCAAGACTGTTTAAAAAAATTAGGTCTTCTCGAATTAGCATTTCAGCACCCATGCACTGTCCATGCCGCCACTTCATAGTAATGTATGTAAATTAGTGAAATCTGGCTTATTGTGAGGTCAAAAGCTCTGACAAATAGCTTCACTATGGGCAACAAAATACACTGCTCAAGAAAATAAAGGGAACACTAAAATAACACATCCTAGATCTGAATGAATGAAATAATCTTATTAAATACTTTTTTCTTTACATAGTTGAATGTGCTGACAACAAAATCACACAAAAATAATCAATGGAAATCCAATTTATCAACCCATGGAGGTCTGGATTTGGAGTCACACTCAAAATTAAAGTGGAAAACCACACTACAGGCTCATCCAACTTTGATGTAATGTCCTTAAAACAAGTCAAAATGAGGCTCAGTAGTGTGTGTGGCCTCCATGTGCCTGTATGACCTCCCTACAACGCCTGGGCATGCTCCTGATGAGGTGGCGGATGGTCTCCTGAGCGATCTCCTCCCAGACCTGGACTAAAGCATCCGCCAACTCCTGGACAGTCTGTGGTGCAACGTGGCGTTGGTGGATGGAGCGAGACATGATGTCCCAGATGTGCTCAATTGGATTCAGGTCTGGGGAACGGGCGGGCCAGTCCATAGCATCAATGCCTTCCTCTTGCAGGAACTGCTGACACACTCCAGCCACATGAGGTCTAGCATTGTCTTGCATTAGGAGGAACCCAGGGCCAACCGCACCAGCATATGGTCTCACAAGGGGTCTGAGGATCTCATCTCGGTACCTAATGGCAGTCAGGCTACCTCTGGCGAGCACATGGAGGGCTGTGCGGCCCCCCCAAAGAAATGCCACCCCACACCATGACTGACCCACCGCCAAACCGGTCATGCTGGAGGATGTTGCAGGCAGCAGAACGTTCTCCACGGCGTCTCCAGACTCTGTCACGTCTGTCACATGTGCTCAGTGTGAACCTGCTTTCATCTGTGAAGAGCACAGGGCGCCAGTGGCGAATTTGCCAATCTTGGTGTTCTCTGGCAAATGCCAAACGTCCTGCACGGTGTTGGGCTGTAAGCACAACCCCCACCTGTGGACGTCGGGCCCTCATACCACCCTCATGGAGTCTGTTTCTGACCGTTTGAGCAGACACATGCACATTTGTGGCCTGCTGGAGGTCATTTTGCAGGGCTCTGGCAGTGCTCCTCCTGCTCCTCCTTGCACAAAGGCGGAGGTAGCGGTCCTGCTGCCGGGTTGTTGCCCTCCTACGGCCTCCTCCACATCTCCTGATGTACTGGCCTGTCTCCTGGTAGCGCCTCCATGCTCTGGACACTACGCTGACAGACACAGCAAACCTTCTTGCCACAGCTCACATTGATGTGCCATCCTGGATGAGCTGCAGTACCTGAGCCACTTGTGTGGGTTGGAGACTCCGTCTCATGCTACCACTAGAGTGAAAGCACCGCCAGCATTCAAAAGTGACCAAAACATCAGCCAGGAAGCATCAAATCAAATCAAATTTATTTATATAGCCCTTCGTATATCAGCTGAAATCTCAAAGTGCTGTACAGAAACCCAGCCTAAAACCCCAAACAGCAAGCAATGCATGTGAAAGAAGCACGGTGGCTAGGAAAAACTCCCTAGGAAAAACTCCCTAGAAAGGCCAAAAACCTAGGAAGAAACCTAGAGAAGAACCAGGCTATGAGGGGTGGCCAGTCCTCTTCTGGCTGTGCTGGGTGGATATTATAACAGAACATGGTCAAGATGTTAAAATGTTCATAAATGACCAGCATGGTCAAATAATAATAATCATTGTAGTTGTCGAGGGTGCAACAAGCACGTCCGGTGAACAGGTCAGGGTTCCGTAGCCGCTGGCAGAACAGTTGAAACTGGAGCAGCAGCACGGCCAGGTGGACTGGGGACAGCAAGGAGTCATCATGCCAGGTAGTCCCGAGGCATGGTCCTAGGGCTGAGGTCCTCCGAGAGAAAGAAAGAAAGAGAGAGAGAGAATTAGAGAGAGCATATTTAAATTCACACAGGACACCGGATAAGACAAGAGAATACTCCAGATGTAACAGACTGACCCTAGCCCCCCGGCACATAAACTACTGCAGCATAAATACTGGAGGCTGAGACAGGAGGGATCAGAAGACACTGTGGCCCCATCCGATGATACCCCCGGACAGGGCCAAACAGGCAGGATATAACCCCACCCACTTTGCCAAAGCACAGCCCCCACACCACTTGAGGGATGTCTACAACCACCAACTTACCGTCCGAAGACAAGGCCGAGTATAGCCCACAAACATCTCCACCATGGCACAACCCAAGGGGGGGGCGCCAACCCAGACAGGAAGACCACGTCAGTGACTCAACCCACTCAAGTGACGCACCCCTCCCATGGACGGCATGGAAGAACACCAGTAAGTCAGTGACTCAGCCCCTGTAATAGGGTTAGAGGCAGAGAATCCCAGTGGAAAGAGGGGAACCGGCAAGGCAGAGACAGCAAGGGCGGTTCGTTGCTCCAGCCTTTCCGTTCACCTTCACACTCCTGGGCCAGACTACACTTAATCATAGGACCTACTGAAGAGATAAGTCTTCAGTAAAGACTTAAAGGTTGAGACTGAGTCTGCGTCTCTCACATGGGTAGGCAGACCATTCCATAAAAATGGAGCTCTATAGGAGAAAGCCCTACCTCCAGCCGTTTGCTTAGAAATTCTAGGGACAATTAGGAGGCCTGCGTCTTGTGACCGTAGCGTACGTGTAGGTATGTACGGCAGGACCAAATCGGAAAGATAGGTAGGAGCAAGCCCATGTAATGCTTTTTAGGTTAGCAGTAAAACCTTGAAATCAGCCCTTGCCTTAACAGGAAGCCAGTGTAGGGAGGCTAGCACTGGAGTAATATGATCAAATTTTTTGGTTCTAGTCAGGATTCTAGCAGCCGTATTTAGCACTAACTGAAGTTTGTTTAGTGCTTTATCCGGGTAGCCGGAAAGTAGAGCATTGCAGTAGTCCAGCCTAGAAGTAACAAAAGCATGGATTAATTTTTCTGCGTCATTTTTGGACAGAAAGTTTCTGATTTTTGCAATGTTACGTAGATGGAAAAAAGCTGTCCTTGAAACAGTCTTGATATGTTCTTCAAACGAGAGATCAGGGTCCAGAGTAACACCGAGGTCCTTCACAGTTTTATTTGAGACGACTGTACAACCATCCAGATTAATTGTCAGATTGAACAGAAGATCTCTTTGTTTCTTGGGACCTAGAACAAGCATCTCTGTTTTGTCCGAGTTTAAAAGTAGAAAGTTTGCAGCCATCTACTTCCTTATGTCTGAAACACAGGCTTCTAGCGAGGGCAATTTTGGAGCTTCACCATGTTTCATTGAAATGTACAGCTGTGTGTCGTCCGCATAGCAGTGAAATTTAACATTATGTTTTCGAATGACATCCCCAAGAGGTAAAATATATAGTGAAAACAATAGTGGTCCTAAAACGGAACCTTGAGGAACACCGAAATTTACAATTGATTTGTCAGAGGACAAACCATTCACAGAGACAAACTGATATCTTTCCGACAGATAAGATCTAAACCAGGCCAGAACTTGTCCATGTAGACCAATTTGGGTTTCCAATCTCTCCAAAAGAATGTGGTGATCGATGGCATCAAAAGCGGCACTAAGATCTAGGAGCACGAGGACAGATGCAGAGCCTCGGTCTGACGTCATTAAAAGGTCATTTACCACCTTCACAAGTGCAGTCTCAGTGCTATGATGGGGTCTAAAACCAGACTGAAGCGTTTCGTATACATTGTTTGTCTTCAGGAAGGCAGTGAGTTGCTGTGCAACAGCTTTTTCAAAAAATTTTGAGATGAATGGAAGATTCGATATAGGCCGATAGTTTTTTATAATTTCTGGGTCAAGATTCGGCTTTTTCAAGAGAGGCTTTATTACTGCCACTTTTAGTGAGTTTGGTACACATCCGGTGGATAGAGAGCCGTTTATTATGTTCAACATAGGAGGGCCAAGCACAGGAAGCAGCTCTTTCAGTAGTTTAGTTGGAATAGGGTCCAGTATGCAGCTTGAGGGTTTGGAGGCCATGATTATTTTCATCATTGTGTCAAGAGATATAGTACTAAAACACTTTAGTATCTCCCTTGAGCCAAGGTCCTGGCAGAGTTGTGCACACTCAGGACAATGGAGCTTTGGAGGAATACCCAGATTTAAAGACGAGTCCGTAATTTGCTTTCTAATGATCATGATCTTTTCCTCAAAGAAGTTCATAAATGTATTACTGCTGAAGTGAAAGCCATCCTCCATTTGCGAATGCTGCTTTTTAGTTAGCTTTGCGACAGTATCAAAAAGAAATTTCAGATTGTTCTTATTTTCCTCAATTAAGTTGGAAAAATAGGATGATCGAGCAGCAGTGAGGGCTCTTCGATACTGCACGGTACTGTTTTTCCAAGCTAGTCGGAAGACTTCCAGTTTGGTGTGGCGTCATTTCCGTTCCAATTTTCTGGAAGCTTGCTTCAGAGCTCGTGTATTTTCTGTATACCAGGGAGCTAGTTTCTTATGACAGATGTTTTTAATTTTTAGGGGTGCAACTGCATCTAGGGTATTGCGCAAGGTTAAATTGAGTTCCTCGGTTAGGTGGTTAACTGATTTTTGTCCTCTTACGTCCTTGGGTAGGCAGAGGGAGTCTGGAAGGGCATCAAGGAATCTTTGGGTTGTCTGAGAATTTATAGCACGACTTTTAATGCTCCTTGGTTGGGGTCTGAGCAGATTATTTGTTGCAATTGTAAACGCAATAAAATGGTGGTCCGATAATCCAGGATTATGAGGAAAAACATTAAGATCCACAACATTTATTCCATGGGACAAAACTAGGTCCAGAGTATGACTGTGGCAGTGAGTAGGTCCAGAGACATGTTGGACAAAACCCACTGAGTCGATGATGGCTCCGAAAGCCTTTTGGAGTGGGTCTGTGGACTTTTCCATGTGAATGTTAAAGTCACCAAAAATTACTACAAGATCCGATAGGAATTCAGGGAACTCAGTGAGGAACACTGCATATGGCCCAGGAGGCCTGTAAACAGTAGCTATAAAAAGTGAGTGAGTAGGCTGCATAGATTTCATGACTAGAAGCTCAAGACGAAAACGTCATTGTTTTTTTTTTGTAAATTGAAATTTGCTATCGTAGATGTTAGCAACACCTACGCCTTTGCCGGATGCACGGGGAGTATGGTCACTAGTGTAACCAGGGGGTGAGGCCTCATTTAACACAGTAAATTCATCAGGCTTAAGCCATGTTTCAGTCAGGCCAATCACATCAAGATTATGATCAGTGATTAGTTCATTGACTATAACTGCCTTGGAAGTGAGCGATCTAACATTAAGTAACCCAATTTTGAGATGTGAAGTATCACAATCTCTTTCAATAATGGCAGGAATGGAGGAGGTCTTTATACTAGTGAGATTACTAAAGTGAACACCGCCATTTTTAATTTTGCCCAACCTAGATCGAGGCACAGACACGGTCTCAATGGGGAAATCTGAGCTGACTACGCTGACTGTGCTAATGGCAGACTCCCCTAAGCTGGCAGGCTGGCTAACAGCCTGCTGCCTGGCCTGCACCCTATTTCATTGTGGAGCTAGAGGAGTTAGAGCCCTGTCTATGTTCGTAGATAAGATGAGAGCACCCCTCCAGCTAGGATGGAGTCCGTCACTCCTCAACAGGCCAGGCTTGGTCCTGTTTGTGGGTGAGTCCCAGAAAGAGGGCCAGTTATCTACAAATTCTATCTTTTGGGAGGGGCAGAACAGTTTTCATCCAGCGATTGAGTTGTGAGACTCTGCTGTAGAGCTCATCACTCCCCCTAACTGGGAGGGGGCCAGAGACAATTACTCGATGCCGACACATCTTTCTAGCTGATTTACACGCTGAAGCTATGTTGCGCTTGGTGACCTCTGACTGTTTCATCCTAACATCGTTGGTGCCGACGTGGATAACAATATCTCTATACTCTCTACACTCGCCAGTTTTAGCTTTAGCCAGCACCGTCTTTAGATTAGCCTTAACGTCGGTAGCCCTGCCCCCTGGTAAACAGTGTATGATCGCTGGATGATTCGTTTTAAGTCTAATACTGCGGGTAATGGAGTCGCCAATGACTAGGGTTTTCAATTTGTCAGCTAATGGTGGGAAGCATAGGAACTGAGAAGTGGTCTGTGGTCACCACCTGCAGAACCACTCCTTTATTGGGGGTGTCTTGCTAATTGCCTATAATTTCCACCTGTTGTCTATTCCATTTGCACAACAGCATGTGAAATTTATTGTCAATCAGTGTTGCTTCCTAAGTGGACAGTATTTTTTTGAGCAGTATATTTTGTTTTCATATATTTTGTTTTTTAAAATAAATTATAGCTGTAGCAAGCTTAACTCTGGTCCTCCTTCTCGTCTTAGCGCTCTCCCTCCTAAACGGAACAGAACATCAGTAGGCCTAGTCCGCGCGCACAGATATTGCATTTATTTTTTTACAAATGACATTTTTTCAGGAAAAAGCCTTTGACTCGCCTCCTGAAGTGCCACTGTACACATCACAGCCATTGGTTAGACAGCACAAAAGGCTTTATGTCTACATCAGCAAGAGCAGGGCAGGCCAGGGCTCATGATTGGAATGGCCTATCCATTGCTGTGTGTAATACAGTATAGCCTAGTTTTGCACCATCCCAGCAGCACAAAACACAGGAAGGAAGTACATTTTCTTAGAAAATGCCTTCAGAAAGTATTGACACCCCTTGAGTTTTTCTACATGTTGTGTTACAGCCTGTATTAAAAAAATACCCTATAATGTCAGTGGAATTCTGTTTCTAAATGTTTACAAATGAATTCAAATAAAAAGCTGACATGTCTTGTGCCTTTAAGTTTTCAACCCCTTTGTTATGGCAAGCCTAAATAAGTTCAGGAATAAAAATGTGCTTAAGTCACATAAGTTGCATGGAATAATTAGTGTTTGACATGATTTTTGAATGACTACCTCATTTCTGTACCCCACACATACAATTATCTGTAAGGACCCTCAGTCGAGCAGTGGATTTTAAACATAGATTCAACCACAAAGACCAGGGATGTTTTCCAATACTTCACAAAGAAGGGCACCTATTGGTATATGGGTAAAAAAAAAGAAAAAAAAGACATTGAATATTCCTTTGAGGATGGTGAAGTTATTAATTACAATTTGGATGGTGTATCAATACACCCAGTCACTACAAAAATACAGGCATCCTACCTAACTCAGTTGCCAGAGAGGAAGGTAACGGCTCAGGGATTTCACCATAAGGCCAATGGTGATTTTAAAACAGTTGCAGAGTTTAATGGCTGTGATAGGAGAAAACTGAGAATGGATCAACAACATTGTAGTTATTCCATAAATCTAACCTAATTGACAGAGTAAAAAGAAGGAAGCCTGTACAGAATAAAAATATTCCAAAACATGCATCTTGTTTGCAACAAGGCACTAAAGTAATACTGCTAAAAATGTGGCTAAGCAATTAACTTTTTGTCCAGAAGGCAAAGTGTTACATTTGGGGCAAATCTAATACAACACATTACAGAGTACCACTCTCCATATCTTCAAGCATAGTGGTGTCTGCATCATGTTATGATAATGCTCGTAATCATTAAGGAATGATGAGTTTTTCAGGATACAAAATGTACAGAATAGAGCTAAGCACAAGCAAGATCCTAGAGGAAAACCTGGTTCAGACTGCTTTCCATTAAAAGGTCACAAGGCGAGACCCAGATGCAGACACGGGAGGCAGATGGTTTGAGTCTTTGATATTTATTAATCAATCCAAAAGGGGTAGGCAAGAGAATGGTCGTGGACAGGCAAAAGGTCAAATCCAGTTCAAAGTCCAGGAGGTACAGAGTGACAGGCAGGCTCGAGGTCAGGGCAGGCTCGAGGTCAGGGCAGGCTCGCGGTCAGGGCAGGCTCGAGGTCAGGGCAGGCAGAATGGTCAGGCAGGCTCGAGGTCAGGGCAGGCTCGAGGTCAGGGCAGGCAGAATGGTCAGGCAGGCTCGAGGTCAGGGCAGGCTCGAGGTCAGGGCAGGCTCGAGGTCAGGGCAGGTGGGTATGGAATCCAGAAAACAGGCAAGGGTCAAAACCAGCAGAACTAGCAAAAAGAGAATAGAAGCAGGCGTACGAGAAAACACACTGGTTGACTTGAAAGACATACAAGACGAACTGGCACAGAGAGACAGGAAACACAGGGATAAATACACCAGGTAAAATAAGCGACACCTGGAGGGGGTGGAGACAATCACAAAGACAGGTGAAACAGATCAGGGTGTGACATCCACCACACCCTGGAAATGAATTGACCTTTCAGCAGGACAATAACCTAAAACACAAGGCCAAATCTACACAAGGCCAAATCTACACTGGAGTTGCTTACCAAGAAGATGGAATGTTTCTCAGTGACCGATTTACAGTTTTGACTTAAATCTACTTGAAAATCTATGGCAAGACTTGAAAATGGTTGTCTCACGATGATCAACAACCAATTTTACAGAGCTTGAAGAATATTGAAAAGAATAATGGGCGAATGTTGTACAATCCAGGTGTGCAAAGCTCTTAGAGACTTACCCAGAAACACTCACAGCTGTAATCACTGACAAAGGTGCTTCTACAAAGTATTTTCTCAGGAGTGTGAATACTTATCTAAATGAGATTTCTGTATTTCATTTTCAATAAATTGGCAAAAATGTCTAAAAACATGTTTTCACTTTGTCATAATGGGGCATTGTATGTAGATGGGTGAAAGAAAACAATCTATTTTAACCCATTTTGAATTCAGGTTGTAACACAACAAAATGTGGAATAAGTCAAGGGGTATGACTACTTTCTGAAGGCACTGTAACTTTGCCCTGTGATTCTCAGAGCATGCTCTTCATATAGCCTATAGTATAGGGTATGGATCATTTGATTGAGACCACACTAGGCGCACTCTATTGCGCGCCCAGCAGAGAATCAGGTATGAGGGGCAGCATTGGGCACACATCGAGATATAATAAGCAACTAATTCTCAAACACAGCAATATGACATTTAATTGATTACAAATTACATGACCCTCCCCTGGACTAAATAAAACAAATATTAAACCCTCCCCTTGAAAAAGTACAACCATCCCCGATTTTCCTCCGGGTAACAATTGTGTACATTTCAACCACTCCCTTATGTCCTTGAATGCCACATGATTTGAATGAACAGAGGAAAAACATCATTCATCAGTAATGTAATATTAGACAGGCCTTTTACCTTCTGCAATTACATTTAAAACCCTACTTGATGGATCTGTGTTGACCCTCAACCATGCATCTAAAGGAGAATATCTCTGAGGGACTGGGATTGAATAAAGTGTCCTTCTGTCTCTTTAACTCTGGAGTTAATGGTCACATCACACAGAGGACAGAACCATAGTATGGTGATATAACTGATATAAATGGATATTTATATTATATTATTTCAATTGGATGTTATGACAACTTTGTATTGAATCAAATAATGAGATTATTAGAATAGTTTGGGACTAGTGGAATTAGTTTTAAACATGTCAATTATTACATACAGTGCATTCAGAAAGTATTCAGACCCCTTGATTTTTCCACATTTTGTTACGTTACAGCCTTTTTCTAAAATGGATTAAATAAAAAAAATCCTCTTGAATCTACACACAATACCCCATAACTACAAAGCGAAACAGGTTTTTCGAAATGTTTGCAAATGTATTACAAATAAAAAACAAAAGTATTCAAACCCATTGCTATGAGACTCGAAATTGAGCTCAGGTGCATCCTTTTTCCATTGATCATCCTTGAGATGTTTCTACCACTTGATTGGAGGCCACCTGTGGTAAATTCAATTGATTGGACATGATTTGGAAAGGCACACACCTGTTTATATAAGGTCCCACAGTTGACAGTGCATGTCAGCAAAAACCAAGCCATGAGGTCGAAGGAATTGTCCATAGAGCTCCAAGACAGGATTCTGTCGAGGCACAGGTCTGGGGAAGGGAGGGTACCAAAAAATGTCTGCAGTGTTGAAGGTCCCCAAGAACACAGTGGCCTCCATCATTCTTAAATGGAATAAGTTTAGAGTAAGCTTAGAGTAGAGCTGGCCGTCTGGCCAAACTGAGCAATCTGGGGAGAAGGGCCTTGGTCAGGGAGGTGACAAAGAACCCAATGGTCACTCTGACAGAGCTCCAGAGTTCCTCTGTGGAGATGGGAGAACCTTCCAGAAGGACAACCATCTTTGCAGCACTCCACCAACCTTTATGGTAGAGTGGCCAGAAGGAAGCCACTCCTCAGTAAAAGGCACATGACAACCCACTTGGAGTTTGCCAAAAGGCACCTAAAGACTCAGACCATGAGTCAGTGGTCTGATGAAACCAAGATTGAACTCTTTGGCCTGAATGCTTAGCGTCACACATGGAGGAAACCTAGCACCATCCCTACGATGAAGCATGGTGGTGGCAGCATCATGCTTTTGGGGTGTTTTTCAGCGGCAGGGACTGGGAGACTAGTCAGGATCGAGGGAAAGATGAACGGAGCAAAGTACAGAGAGCTCCTTGATGAAAACCTGCTCCAGAGCACTCAGGACCTCAGACTGGGGTGAAGATTCACCTTCCAACAGGACAGCGACCCTAAACACACAGCCAAGAAAACGCTGGAGTGGCTTTGGGACAAGTCTCTGAATATCCTTGAGTGGCCCAGCCAGAGACCGGACTTGAACCCGATTCAACATCTCTGGAGAGACCTGACAATGGCTGTGCAGCAACGCTCCTCATCCAACCTACAGAGCTTAAGAGGATCTGCAGAAAATAATGTAAGAAACTCCTCAAATACACGTGTGCCAAGCTTTTAGTGTCATACCCAAGAAGACTCGAGGCTGTAATCTCTTCCAAAGGTGCTTCAACAAAGTACTGACTAAAGAGTCTGAATACTTATGTAAATGTGATATTTCTGTTTTTTTTTATAAATTGGCAAAAATGTATAACAAAAATGTTTTTTGCTTTGTCATTATATGGTATTGTGTGTAGATTGATGAAGATTTTTACATTTTTATCAAGTTTAGAATAAGGCTGTAACGTAACATAATGTTAGAAAAAGTCAAGGGGTTTGAATACTTTTCGAATGCACTGTATATTTAAAAGGTATGCTACATGGTATCTCTATATAATTTAGTTTGATTACCTCCATTTTTCTAGCCCTGCATTGTCACGTTGGTATGAAGAGATTCGGGAGACAGGTGCAGGAATGCGTAATAGTTTTTTTTTATTAAGCCCAAATTACGGCGTGCTGTGTAAAGGCACGGGGACGAAGACCAAACAAACACGTAACAAAACACAGGGTTGAAACTTCGGCAGCTGCAAATGGGCCATCCGACGACGCCATAAATCAAATCAAAATCAAATCAAATTTATTTGTCACATACACATGGTTAGCAGGTGTTAATGCAAGTGTAGCGAAATGTAACGGGTCCGTCTGACGACGCCACTTCAGCAGCCACAACTGGACCGTCCGACGTTGCCATAACGGGTCCGTCCGACGCTACTGGTCCGTCCGACGCCGCCACAGCTTTGGCAGCGACAATAGGCCTGTCTCACGACGACGCAACTTCGGCAGCTGCATCGAGTCCTGTGATCGTCCTCGAGGCCGGTGTCGTTGTGCTGCTGGTGCAGCACGTCGGGGGGGGGGCGTTACTGTCACGGAACCATCCGGAACTTTCATTACACACACCTGTCCTCTATTCCCACAGATTAGTAGCGTGACATGCATAAACAAGTCCATTGTTCTTCTCCCCTCTCTTAAATGCACCCACGCAATACTTCTAAACAAACTCCTTCACATATGTACACCTCCACCACCCAGCCCCTAACCCTCCCACCACCGAGCCCCATATCCCCCCCAACCTCACTCCTCTCTGTCAAACAACAATATTTGCTCATCTGCATCGAAGAGCCACTGGGTTTTGTTGGGTGTACAGTACAGTCAGTGTTTGAGTCAGACACAGACAGACACGCCGTTGCTACAAGGAGACACACAGAGAGAGACTGCCCAACGAACACACACAGGGAAGGGGAAGACCTGAGAGACTCACAGACACGCTGACACAGACACATAAATAAAAGTATGAGTGCAAACTCAAATCCAGGGATTTTTCCACTCAGCACTTTCTTCTTGGCCTATCCTTCTCTGCTTTTTTCTCTCTTTTTCTGTCGCTCCTTCTTCTCGCCTTCTGTCCCCCTCCTTCCCTCTACATCTCTTTGCTCACTCTCTCTGAACATCCCTCTTTTCCTCCCCTCGTCTGCTATTGTCATAAATACCATAAAACCGTGGGTATGAGATCTGTATTTTCAGTTATGTTGTGTTCTTTTCTGAGGGGTCAGGAGGAACATCCTCTCCTCTAGGGAACAAAAAACTTGTGACATACACTCTAGTATATAAAGCATGTTTTTATTTGATATATTATATCATATTATACACACCAAACTGGATATAAATACAGGCGTCATCGTCACCATGCAAAGCATTGCAGAGTTCATTACAAAATAAAAGTCCAAACCCAACATGCAGGTATTGCTAATAAAAAAAGGTCTGACTTTAGGGGTGCATATCAAACTTTAAGGGTCCATGACACGAGGTCCTCTCTACCCCCTCAAACATCATTCTCTGTGTCAATAAACAACTTTTTAAAGAAAAAACTCCAAATATGTCATGGCCAGTGACAATCAGTGGCTGTTCAAAAGCAAAACATTTTCTTTGATGGCATTCCAGACTGATAGAAGTGCGTTGTCATTTTACTGGAAATGCACGGGTCCACTAAAGCCCCCTAAATGATAACATAACTCAAACACTGCTTCCCTGTTGTCATACTCCACTCATGGCCCGTATGTGGATGTACTTTTGTGAATTCATACAATCAATGAGATATTTCTCAAGTTTTGAAGCTTTGGTATTTTCGCTCAGCCCGTCACATTTTTAATCTCCAAATAGGAAATATGGTCCAGTCACAAACGTGCATACAAGGTGCTGTCTTTGGTATAGTTCTTATGGAGTAACAATCACACAGTGAAATGCCCTTTGATATTTCAGGGGGAGATGGGGGTGTTTGAATCGGACAGTTTGTAAGCAGCCCCCCACCAGCCCCCAGAGCAGTCTATTATACCGGACTGTGTGTTGTCACGAACACTACTGCGGACTGCTCTTGCGGCAGAGCTGATTCGCTGATGTCGGTGTCTGCCTGTTCCTCCGTCGTTTCTCCCCTGTGAGCAGCGTGTAGAAGAATGGGTTCACGCAAGAGTTCCCGTACGTCAGTCCCGTTAGGATCCGGTTCACCGTTACCTGGGTACCCACCGGTACTGTCCGCAGCATGTCGGGCCGGTATAGCGGCAGCAGCTGCCACACCCAGAAGGGCAAGAAACAGGCCCAGAAGGCCAGGACTATCCCCAGGATGAGGAGCAGGACCTTGGGCCTTGGGGCCCGCGGAGGGTAGGACGTGCTACCCCCACTACCACTGGCCCAGGGCCGGGTCTGGGACACCCAGTAGAGACGGCCCAGAGTAGCATACAGCGCCCCGATGGCCAGCCCCGGCCCTATCATACTGGTACAGAACAGCACGCTCATATAGACTTTGGAGCTCTGCTCGTCCCAGGCAGGGACACACAGCTGTCCCTCATCTCCGTCCTCCAGGTGGAGGGTGATCATCATGGGCAGGCTGAGGGCCACCGCCAGGCCCCAGGCTAGGCCCACACGGAGCAGCCCAGAGGAGGGGGAGGACGAGGTGGCCAGGGGGTTGGCTACAGCCCGATAGCGGTCCAGACTCATGGCGGTGAGGGTGTAGATGGAGGCGTGCAGGGTGATCAGGTCCAGGCTGAACAGGAGGCGACAGCCCAGCTCCCCAAACGCCCAGTCAGCCGCCAGGCTGTCGTACACGATGAAGGGAGCCGTGAAGAGGTAGAGGAGGTCCGCCAGAGCTAGACTCAGCACCTGGAGATGGAGGGAGGTGGAGGAGGAGGAAGTGGGAGAGGAGGAAGGGGAGAGGGAGGGAGGAGAGGAGGAGAGGCAGGATGGTAACGGTACTCCTCTCCCTCCTAAACAGCAGCAAGAACATCCTCGCCTCCTTCTGCCTCTCCTGCGTCTGATGAGGAGACCCATGGTGTAGAGGTTCCCCCCAATGCCCAGGAGAGCCAGGAGGGACAGGAGGAAGCAGAAGAGAGCGGTTGAGGCCAGGCTGGGGGAAGGAGAGATGTATGGAGAGGCGGAGGGGAAGGAGGAGTTGGGGATGAAGGGGGAGGTGTATAATGGAGAAGGTGAGGGAGGCAGGGAGCTAGAGAAATCCATACTTTTTAGTTGAGACTTCTGTAATGGTGGTGGTGTGGAGGTTAGCTGGGTTTATATAAATGTTAGAGGGAGAGGAACTATTCTTTTGATTCCACTTGGCTGGATGGTGGATGGGAGGGTTTTGGTGGTGGACAATGGTAAGAGTGTGGGGGGGGCATAGGAGATGGGGAGCATGGTTGAGAAAGGGAAATGGGAGAGGAGAAAGTTATATGTATTAGCATTGAAACACAGAAAATTGCCTTCTGAAAAGCATCTACAGCATTTAATGATTTGCCACACTGTATTCTGCCTCTTTTTGGCCATTTTGTTTTTGGCATATGGATTAATGTTCTGTCAATGTATTGTATTTGTGTAGTAGTCCCAGTAACAGGCAATTTAGAAAGGCATCGTCACAGAAGTCGTTGTATTGGCAAAGTTAGATATGTCTATAGTGCTTTTTTCACACTGGCTTTTCTGTGTAGGGGTGTAGAGCCAATTGTAGGTGATAAATTTACTGATGAACCCCCTGCACTCCTGTTAAGGTCGCACCGCTGGTTGTGGGCAACAATTTCATGGCAACGAAATGTGGAACCGACGCATACAAATGTTCACCGCGCGCCTCATGAAGTTGAACATGAGGCAAGCAAGCTGACGCGTTTTTCGGCCCTTTCCAGATTTATGTCTACGTGCACATTTGCGCACCGGGGGCACGAGAATGCAGAGACTCCGGCGTCAAGCTGTCACCACATTTTTAACTTAACAGAACATATTCCTCACCAGTTTATGAAATTCCATCGGCTTGCTACACCGCTGTGGCTGGGGATAGGAAGAGCAAGGCAGGAGACAGAGAGAACCCATGCTGTTGGCAATAAAATATCATGTTTTGTTTGGCAATCGGTGATTTATTAGGGCATAAAATTAGGTTTGAAACCCACTGTTTCATTAAACAAAACATTGCGATATCTACATTAGGCTAATTATAATAACTTAATAATGGTTATAAAAACTATTTCCCATAGGCGAATCAAAATAACCTATCCAACCTAACTTATAGCTCTCGGTGTAGTGGTAATTGTAGTGATTGTAATTGTACGCGGTAACGTCAAAGCAGATCGAGGGGGTAAAACTAGAGTGCAGAAAAAAGCCTATGACACATGTTGTCTCCGCCAGGACCGGGGTTAAGAGCTACTGTTGAACTGTGGAGGGCCTGCCGAACTCCCGCTGTGGCCCATACCCCACCGGGTTTAACGTGTCCCTTAAAATAACATCTCTGTTAATATCTCTAACAAATGGACATTTCATTCAGACTGTTGCATTTTTACTGGAGGTTTCTTTCCTTAGATCGTTACTTAGATATGTAATATTTTAGCCTAATTTTGCTTTCTAAAAATATTAGGCCAAGGCTACCATATCATAATCTAAAACGAATAGGCTATGCCTTCTAAATGTAGGTGACAGGTATTATTTTGTGGAAATATTTGTGCAAGCTCCAAATATAACATTTTGTCAGAGAATATAAATGACGTTTGAATTTAATAAAATGTTTGACAAACAGGCCTAGGTCTATGGTAAACACAGTGACATAAACATATCTGAAATGACTGACTGAAGAGTAGAGTAGGACTAATGATGACTTGTTCATTATTGATAATAATCATTTAGGCTAAATGGTCAGATGAATAGGTAGCGTATTAGACAGCATTAGACAATTCTTCCACAGAAGTGGATATCCAAGACCAGAGCTCTTTATTACAGACTGCTCTAGCCGAGACAACAAATACACCTTTTTGAAGTAGGCTATATAATCTGTTGAGTTGTCTTTACCTTATTCAATCCAATTCCGCTAGTTGCAAATAACATCATCATCCATTTAATTTTTCTGAATGTCCGATTCAGTTTCCATTAAAAAATCCACATAGGCCTGTAGTTGGTCCAGTTTTTGTCTATAGAAAAAATAGATATCCTCAATTCTTTATTATTCGTTGTCAGACAGGTGATGGTTGGTGGATCTAAAGCTGTTCCTCCTAACTTTGTGCCTGGCTATGTTTCCTCTCCTCTCCCTCCTCATAGTGTGGCTCTCGCCCCCTCGGCCCAGTCTCTGGTGTGTCTACGAGTCCACGGGAGGGGAAGGAGGAGAAACAGATGCGCTCACAGCGTAGAGAGAGAGAGAGAGGTCTTTCACCCATCACTCATATATTGGTGGCACATAGCGTTCCATACTTTGGCTGAACATTTGTTGTGGTTTGTTTTATTTATTATATTGGACATCTGGTTATATTAGCCAGTTATTAAAGGTCGTGGTTAAAGTAACTATTATAGCTGTCATTCATGCAGCCTATAATCAAGTCCTTACAGTAAATGGTTATTGTCAAATGGTGAAAGTTTGGACACTCTTCAAGCTTCCCTAATGCATATCTAGATAATATTTATTCTATTCTAAATTGAAATAATGAATCCATTTGTAAATGTAACATTGCTTGCTTGAATGAGTGTGTCTTTCAATACTTTAGGTTCATATGAAGTGTTCTGTATTTACAGCCTAACATAACATTTCATATTATGGTAAAAATAATGGGCTCCTTTACACTTGAAATGGGCTTTCTTGTGTTACTATGTGCGTTTTTAGATTAGTTGTATTAGCTGGAAAGAAAAGGCGAGGGTTGAACAGTGTTGTTGCATGATCATGCATGTGAAAATTCAATATTTTGATATAATAGGTTCAATATTTTTGAGCCAGGTCCAGATAAACGTCCTGGAAAGATTTCCCCACAAAATTCAAGCATTTGACCATAAATGGAATCTGAAAATCCGACTGCAGTACATTGCAGATGTTATTAAGTCAGGGATGTATTACCATGATGTGTAAATGTTAAAAGTCCTCCATAAAGTATATCATTATAGATTCATATCAGCTGGATGCTTTGGTCTCAGCTGTGATTCCAAGAGGAGGAAAAGCTGGGATCTGGCATTCTGATGAGATGACTCAGCAAAAAGATTACTGTTGGAGGGTAAAAATAATACCAACCTTTCAATTAAGAGATCAAGAACATCCCTTTTAAAGCCAAATAAATATTTATCTTAAGAACCCTTTACTGAAATAAAAAGCTATTTTATTTTATATAGGATGTTATATTACTACAAATACTTAAATGTCCCATAGGGCGGCGCACAATTGGCCCTGCGTCGCCCGGGTTAAGGGAGTGTTTGGCCGGGGTAGACCGTCATTTTAAATAAGATTTTGTTCTTAATTGACTTGCCTAGTTAAATAAAGGTTAAATAAAATGTAAATAAAAAATACAGTATCTGGCTCCCTCATCGCCTAGGTCAAGACATACTAATGCTTTTCACTGTGAATCAGTGAATCACTTTGAAATGAATTATGCAATATTTCTCCTGCCAGTGCAATAAACAGTAGGCTTAATTACTTTATAACAACATGACACAAAAATGAACAACACAAGAACAAAACCAATGGTGAGTACACTAGACTAGAGTACAATACATATTGTACAAACATTGTTGCTATGAATGAACTAAGTTGTACATTCTTCATTACAGACATTACGTTACTAGGGTTTACTGGACATGCACCTTCCAGTAAGAATCACGATGACGCACGAGAACAGTCTTTCAGTGAAATTGACACTCGTGTGTTTCTTCAATTACAAAGTCAATCACCTAGCGGTTAGAGAGTTGGGCGAGTAACGGAAAGGTTGCTGGTTCGAATCACAGTGCCAACAAGGTGGGAAAATTCTGTTGATGTGCCCTTCAGCAAGGCCCATAATCCTAATCGCTCTGGATAAGAGCATCTGCTAAATGATTCAAATGTAAAAATGTAACTTTATCCACCCCAAAAGGAATCAAACCTCAATTGCACCAGCCAATCCACCAGACAGAACTACAATCAGCAACGTTCTGCCGCAGCATACTGTATATTGAATAAGTAGCTAGATTACACATACACACTGGTCTTGATATGCATGTTAGTTCCAGTATCTTCCAGTAAAATGTGTGACTCATGAGGCTTTCTAGTGAAACAGACCAGAACAGACCAGAACAGGACAGGAGGCAGACGGACAGACGTGCTGACACACCAGTGAGACGTCGTTATTTACTGTCATTTCGGGGAGCGCTGCAATAACTAACGCACTTCAACTTCAGCCCAATGTCAATACTACACACACAGATTTTCTCTCTCTCTCTCTCTCTCTCTCTCTCTCACACACACACACACACACACACACACACACACACACACACACACACACACAGCCTCCCTCTAAAATGCACACACACAGCTTTATATGGTGGTGGGATGTCTGAATTCTGAATTACAGTACGGCATGTCAGAAACAAGTTCAAATAGCAGTGATTTGGTCATTAAGCATAGAAGAAAGTTCTAACTCACATTCAGGCTTGTGCGCAGGAATTGGAACCACCATCTTGGGTCTGCCAGCACCACTATGCCCCTAGTAACTCAGCCACATTGACCTGGTTGTGTGTGGTACTTATTGAGTATTAACCTGTGCACTGTACGCCTCTTAGCATGACTACTGTATGTGATAACAATGCTGAGGTCTGGTCTTGATGTCCCGTACATGTGTTAGCAAGAGAACACAAGACAGACTGAGACAGGTCATAAAGACGAGAAGTAGAGAGGGGGAGGGTGGGGGGGACATACCTAGCCCCGCAGGGTGTGAGGAATTTCAACAAACACCTGGCACGGGCATGCCAAGGAAGGAGGAGAGGGTTAGGGGGGAGAGGGGCTAAGGGGGGAGAGGGGCTGGGGGGGAGAAGCTGGAGGGAGAGGGGCTAGGTGGGAGGGGCTAGGGGTGGGAGAAGCTGGAGGGAGAGGGGCTAGGAGGGAGGGGCTAGGGGTGGGAGAAGCTGGAGGGAGAGGGGCTAGGAGGGAGAGGGGCTAGGGGTGGGAGAAGCTGGAGGGAGAGGGGCTAGGAGGGAGGGGCTAGGGGTGGGAGAAGCTGGAGGGAGAGGGGCTAGGAGGGAGGGGCTAGGGGTGGGAGAAGCTGGAGGGAGAGGGGCTAGGAGGGAGAGGGGCTAGGGGTGGGAGAAGCTGGAGGGAGAGGGGCTAGGAGGGTGAGGGGCTAGTAGGGGTACAGGGACATAGGCTTGCTCCTATACAGACAGAACAATGGATTGAAATAGAGATACAGTGTATATAGACAGGGATGAAGAAAGGTAGAAGGAAAGGCCAAAGCTCTGGGTGCTCACTGCTTGGGCTCTCAGGTGGACAGAGAGAGAGAGAAAGATAGAGATGAAGAGGTATGGAAATAGTTAGGTGAGAGAATTTAGGGGTCAATGTTGACTCAGACAAATAAGGAGAAAATTGAGAACGACAAATTGTGGGAAAGAGGGGAGAAGGGGAGACGAGAGAGGGATGAGAAGGGAAGGTAATCTGAGATGGTATGCGGCGTGTTTTCTTCTGTGGTACACATCCAGCCCATCAATCTCTGTTCACCTGACAGTCCTGTCTGGTGTAATCTCTAATTACATGCACTTGAGCTATGACTGCAGCATCTTAACCTACTCTACAGTTGTTTCAATGAACATTTGAGGGACGAAGAATAACCTCATTCAGAGATGTGACCAGAGATGTGTCCAGATCAATTCTATCATTTCTTATTTTCTAAACTATTATCTACTTCTTTCATCATTGAAACTGACCCCAAACCAGGGTCTTCATTCTCCTCCTGACCATTGTTGTGATGATCACATCTATGCTCTATAACGTTACATTTATGTTGTTTTAGGTTGTGTCTGGAAGGGACCTGGATCTAGCTGTCGCTTCGAGATGGACATCACATAGAGAACCAGGCAGGTCTAAACCCTTGGATGACAGAGGTAAATTGTAATATGCCAAGGTAGGAACCATATCCTTGAGGCAGCTGTCACAGTGGTACTACGCTGTCATGACCATGATAACGACAACAGACATTATATTTCAGTATTTCATGACAGCCAACAGTCATCCGTATTGTTCTGATGTAAGTCACGTGTGTGTCTGATGTATGTAATTCATCCAGTGTTGTGTAGGCAGATGTAAGTCAGGTGTGTGTCTGATGTATGTAATTCATCCAGTGTTGTGTAGGCAGATGTAAGTCAGGTGTGTCTGATGTATGTAATTCATCCAGTGTTGTGTGGCTTCATGTAAGTCAGGTGTGTGTCTGATGTATGTAATTCATCCAGTGTTGTGTGGGCAGATGTAAGTCACGTGTGTGTCTGATGTATGTAATTCATCCAGTGTTGTGTGGGCAGATGTAAGTCACGTGTGTGTCTGATGTATGTAATTCATCCAGTGTTGTGTGGGCAGATGTAAGTCACGTGTGTGTCTGATGTATGTAATTCATCCAGTGTTGTGTGGGCAGATGTAAGTCACGTGTGTGTCTGATGTATGTAATTCATCCAGTGTTGTGTGGGCAGATGTAAGTCACGTGTGTGTCTGATGTATGTAATTCATCCAGTGTTGTGTAGGCAGATGTAAGTCACATGTGTGTCTGATGTATGTTATTCATCCAGTGTTGTGTAGCTTCATGTAAGTCAGGTGTGTCTGATGTATGTAATTCATCCAAGTGTTGTGTAGGCAGATGTAAGTCTCGTGTGTGTCTGATGGATGTAATTCATCCAGTGTTGTGTAGCCAGATGTAAGTCTTGTGTGTGTCTGATGTATGTAATTCATCCAGTGTTGTGTAGCCAGATGTAAGTCACGTGTGTGTCTGATGTATGTAATTCATCCAGTGTTGTGTAGGCAGATGTAAGTCTTGTGTGTGTCTGATGTATGTAATTCATCCAGTGTTGTGTGGGCAGATGTAAGTCACGTGTGTGTCTGATGTATGTAATTCATCCAGTGTTGTGTAGCCAGATGTAAGTCTCGTGTGTGTCTGATGTATGTAATTCATCCAGTGTTGTATAGCTTCATGTAAGTCAGGTATGTCTGATGTATGTAATTCATCCAGTGTTGTGTGGGCAGATGTAAGTCACGTGTGTGTCTGATGTATGTAATTCATCTAGTGTTGTGTAGCTTCATGTAAGTCAGGTGTGTCTGATGTATGTAATTCATCCAGTGTTGTGTGGGCAGATGTAAGTCACGTGTGTGTCTGATGTATGTAATTCATCTAGTGTTGTGTAGCTTCATGTAAGTCAGGTGAGTCTGATGTATGTAATTCATCCAGTGTTGTGTGGCTTCATGTAAGTCAGGTGTGAAGCCTTCCATGTGACCCACAATCCTTCTGACGTGTCTTTGTAGGCTACTGCTGGGAGTTCCAGAGGTTATGACTATAAAAACATAACTGAGCTTGAAATCACACACACACACTCTCCTTGGAAAAACTGTTTTTTATTTTTCTTTATATCAGCATCTGTGAGCGGTAGTTACAAGGGATGTAACTTTAGTAGCCTCTCATGACAGAAATTAAAATACACCAAGTAATCACCTCCGGCTTCTCGTGCTGTCCTTGCGCTATACCTTCATTATGTTAATTAATTTCTTCCTGTTTCTCAGCGACTGACTGACAAATTGCCCACCGGTTGGCCAGCTTCCCATACTAATAATTAAATGGGCGGACATCTTTTCTGCGTGACAAACGGTTTTTTCTTCCGACTGATTAGCCACACTCGCGATGAGTTATTGATCCCCCTCCCTGCACAGGCCTATGTAGGACTCTAAACAAGATGTTTCACTTTCACTAATCCACAGAGCAAGGGTTGTTTTGGCTTTATTGTGTTGTCATTTACCAGCACAACAGATGCCAATATTTTTTTCAGCGAGACTGGCCTCTGCCAATAGGTCTAGATCTTTATGGCACAGGAAGAGTTACCTCCATATTGGTAGTCCTTTTCCCCCCTCAATTGCTACTGTCCCATTTAGTCAGAGTAACAGTGATGTGGCCAGTCTCTGAGGAAAGGTTGACAGCAGTATTGGACGTTTGACTGCAGCCTCGCAAATCAATGTTTGTGTCTTTTGGACGAACATCATAGCAGTGAGTTTGTGAGATCGTGTTGGATGTGGCATCCCACAGGAGTCATATGAACTGCTAATGGCTGCTCTAAGGGAGGAACAGTTTAACCTGCGCCTCTGAATCACTTAAATATGACGTTTCTAGCCTCTTTTGACAGGCAGTGAAGTCTGGAGAACCTCTAAGCCACAGATTGAACCAAGATGGTCTCTCCTCCTCCTCCTGAATCCTGGAGCATTTGATTTGGACATTCTGTGACCATGACAAATCTGGAAACTGTTACTGGGCCTGAATCTCTGTTTGTCCCAGATCAGAATTTTAGTGAGCCCATGTGGAATCTTATCTCTGCAGCCAAGGTCTTACTGCAGAGGAGGGAGATGGTCTCCATCACTGTGATGAGCAGATCAGTGGAACTATTGGACATATCCGTCTTGTCTTCTTTCTCCCAGATGCTGAGAGGGTTATAAAGCATTTATTCAATGTAACTGTGGTTTAACTATCTATTATGATCATGTTAATGTAATAGTTATGTAATAATAATAGTATTGGTGTAGGATGCGATATATTTAGTGTCAAATCACTTGACAATCACAAAAAAGAAACCCTTATACTCTGAAACAAGCCCAGAGAGGAAAGCTACATGAAAATGGTCAAATAAATGGCATTTTCTCCCAAGGCAGAGGGAAATAGTGCTTAGATTCCCTGTTGGGTAGTTTATACTATCATGCATAATCTAAATCCCAAACCTCGACCTCCCGAGTGGCGCAGCAGTCTAAGGCACTGCATCGCAGTGCTTTAGGCGTCACTACAGACCCGGGTTCGATCCCAGGCTGTGTTGCAGCTGGCCAGCTCTCCCGAGTCCGTACGGGAGTTGTAGCGATGGGACAAGACTGTAACTACCAATTGGGGAGAAAAAGGAGTAAAAAATTAAAATAAGCCCAAAACTCCTTGGTTGCTGCAAGCACTTTGCTGATGATTGCAAAAATGGCTGACATCTGCTCTCTGGTGGTTATGTGTTGCTAAAGCACCCTCCCTCTACTCTACCCATACAAACACCCTATAAAAAAGCATAGCCTGCCCTTGGGCTGGAAATGCCAATTACAGATCTTTAAGGGAAGCATGTTCTGAATGATGGGATGTATCTTTTAATTGAACCAGGCGATAGGTACGGGTGGGCCTGGGTGGGTGCAGGCCACCCGCTGGGAGACAGGCCCATCCAATCAGATTGAGATGAAAAAAATAAAGGATGGTGTTTACTTGTCAGTGTTCCAAACGGGACATTCTTTGTCTTTTGACTTAAACATGCAAATGCCATCAGATAGAATTCATACCAAGCAGTGCACTGGGTTAGTCATATTTGATGAACTGTAATGACATTCACTCTCACAGTATGGGTTGCCAAAAATAACTAACTGAAAGCCACAACCCCAATATGCCACAAATATGACTGCATTGAAGCATATGTCACTGTGCTTCTATGGGTATATGCATCATGCCACTGCCTATGTCATTTGTTTATTTAGCAAACAAGACAGCTCATAATCCAGTGCCTTTATCACAGTTAACACACTTATATTTTAGCTTAAATTGCAGGAAATTAGACATTTTCTCTCAGCCTCATGGCAAAATGTGTAAAACATTTTTTGGGGGGAGGCACCCACCAACGAATTTCTGTCTATGCCACTGAATTGAACTGTTTCATAAAACCATGCCTCCTTTCTCTCTCTCTTTGCTGTGCTGATCATGAACTTTCACATTCAAAAGCTGTTAGAGGCAATAATGAAGTATTTCTTCCATCTCTCTTTCTCTCTTGCTCTCCTCTCTCTCTCATGACATGTACACTCTCTCTCTCTCCTCTATCTTTCTCGCTCCCCTTCTCTCCCTCTCATATACACATTTCTTTCTCTCTCTAGCTATTTCTCTCTCGCTGCCTGGAGAGAATTTTCCATCGATCAATTACAATCAGTGTACCTTTCTCACACAATGCAAGGACAGACTGACGGCTAGATGGACCAGTAGCATAACGGTACAAAACCACAGCTAATGTATTGAATCTCTGGTAGTCCTAGTAATCCTTCATATCTAATTCGCACAGTGAGGTGATCATTTACTCCTTATTATGATTGTACAGTATGTGATTCATTTGCTAACTTCAGCCAGAGAAAAGTGAATGCTTTATTGTCCGGCGTCATGAGACGACATCCTTGGTTTCAGCCCCTAATCACCTTCCAGTGCGCTGCTGGCTGTCTGATCCTATTTGCATTAGATGACAGAGGCTATGATATGACATCATAGGTCACGCCTTGGTTAATTTGACCGAGATTAAAACAGATTAAGTATTAGTAAACACACACACACAGCCTACACATACATACACACACGCCTCCTGCACAATTCATTTTATTTGCATGACAAACATTTACATTATTAATGACACCAGAATGAAGGTAACAAAATAGGTTTTTGCTGCTGAGCAACGTACCCATTTCGCAATGCCTTTTGCTTTTGAGCATTGACGTTGTGTGACCAATATTCTCCACTTTACATTTAAACTTTAGACAATACAATCATATGCAGAATGTATTAGTTTTACTGTCACACCATTAGTTTTACTGTCACAACATTAGTTTTACTGTCACAACACAGCACTGGTGGGAGATATTTGAAGTAGCCAGTTGTTGCTGGAGAGAGCGAGGGAGAAGGAGCCAGTCAGAGCGCACAACGAGACTTGGCCGGTAGCAGTCAGTCAACGAGGGTAATATCCCGGTGCGAGCCAGCACACGGGCATACAGAGCGAAAGGTGGGCACCCGTCCCGGACACTTTACAGTAGGCTGGCTACGTCCTGTTACAAATTCATATATGAAGAAAAGCAATCAGGTGGTCCTGAATGGAAAATTGCAGAATTTCTTTACAACTACAAAAAGGAGAATAAAACGGTGAGTGACAATTGTTTTGCATTAAATAAATTGCCAAAATACACATTTTTGTATTGGAGAAATTTGATCATAATACTCTTGCTATTTTAACCGATGTAACTGTTTTGAAATTTGCGCACAGGCTTCCATAAATGGTAGCATCATGGACATTAGACATAACCTGCAGTTGTTCATAGTTGACGAACCACAAACATATATGATATTGTTTATGTCGCAGTGGAATAATGTCTGTTTACACTGTTTTAAAGTTCTCTGTTAGAGACATGCAGATAGTAGACACTTGAACATGCATTGCCTCTGTTAATTCTTTGACAATTGTTTTGTACAGTGTTTTACAATGTAAATCTGTCCATTTTCATGTTGGGCAGGTGTTTATTTCCGACGAAGCAACTATAAATAGCCTCATTGTCTGTTTTGTATTTTGTGTATTGTTAGTTGGCAACATGTTATTAATAGTCATTTGTTTTGGTCGGATACTCACTAGAATAGTGGGAACATATTGTCCAAAGGGATTTGGTGGAACTGTCCTTCAAAGTGACAGATTTTCACCCCACTGTAGACATATCTGTACATTGTATACTGATAGGTTAAAGGAAAAGGGAAAGAAAGGCCTGTATTGCTGTGTTTTCGTGGCTGATTATTTTGGGTAATGGAAAAACATTCCTAAAAAAAATGGAAGTATTGGGAACCACAGGCTTTGGATAATTTGACAGGGTTTCTATGTGACCTCTGTCTGTGACTAGGCTGTTGGGAAGAACCTTACTTTATTATTTTTAAAGTAAGGTTTTACTTAAAACATTGAAGGTCGGTACTGTATTGCCTACTCTTACTGTTGTTCAACCAATCAGAATTTGTATGATGATAATGCTGAAATCGTCACCATTTTCATCATCATAAGTTATGTTGTTATTTGTGTGTGGTTCCCTGGGCCATGTGAGCCAGTGTTTGGCAGCTCTGTGAGAGGGAGTGCTGTATTTGGACTCGGGGCCAAGGATTACCCCTCTACCATCCACTCTGTCCATTGAAGCTAGGGATATAGTGAGAGGTCGGAGAGATGGAAAGGGGAGGAGGGTGAGAAAAATATATAGTTTCACAGACTGACACAGCTCCTTGCGTGCCAAATCTCTCTCGGTCATTATCAGATGATTGTGTTCTGTGAAGGACAGCGAGAGATGAGGAATTACAGAGAGAAAGAGAAGGACACAGAGAGAGAGGAGGAATTACAGAGAGAAACAGAAACACACAGAGAGAGAGGAGGAATTACAGAGAGAAAGAGAAGGACACAGAGAGAGAGGAGGAATTACAGAGAGAAACAGAAACACACAGAGAGAGAGGAGGAATTACAGAGAGAAAGAGAAGGACACAGAGAGAGAGAGGAGGAATTGCAGAGAGAAAGAGAAGTACACACAGAGAGAGAGAGAGAGAGAGAGAGGAGGAATTACAGAGAGAAAGAGAAGGACAGAGAGAGAGGAGGAATTGCAGCGAGAAAGAGAAGGACACAGAGAGAGAAAGGAGGAATTAGAGAGAAAGAGAAGGACACCGAGAGAGAGAGGAGGAGTTACATAGAGAAAGAGAAATACACACAGAGAGAGAGAGGAATTACAGAGAGAAAGAGGACACAGAGAGAGAAGAGGAATGAGAGAAAGAGCGTGAGAGAGAGGAATTACAGCGAGACAGAGAAGGACAGAGAGAGGAGGAATTACAGAGTGAAAGATAAGGACACACAGAGAGAGAGAGAAATTACAGAGAGAAAGAGGACACAGAGAGAGAGAGAGGAGGAATTACAGAGTGAAAGATAAGGACAGGGAGAGAGAGAGAGAGAGAGAGAGAAATATAAGGACACAGAGAGAGAGGAGGAATGAGAGAGAGAGAGGAATTACAGAGAGAGAGAGAGAGGAGGAGTTACAGAGAGAAAGAGAAGGACACAGAGAGAGAGGAGGAATTACAGAGAGAAATATAAGGACACAGAGAGAGAGGAGGAATGAGAGAGAGAGGAATTACAGAGAGAAAGAGAAAGACAGAGAGAGAGAGGAGGAGTTACAGAGAGAAAGAGAAGGACACACAGAGAGGGAGGAGGAATTACAGAGAGAGAGAGAAAGACAGAGAGAGAGAGGAGGAGTTACAGAGAGAAATATAAGGACACAGAGAGAGAGGAGGAATTACAGAGAGAAAGAGAAGGACACAGAGAGGGAGGAGGAATTACAGAGCGCAAAAGAATAAGCACAGAAAGAGATGGAAATTGAGTGAAAAATAGGAAGGGAGAGGAGAAAGAGGAAGGGGAAAATTACTCCTAATTAGCCAAAGTTATTATTGACATCCGAGCGCTCTTCAGGTGTCATAAAGATGGCGGCGTAATGTTTGCCCACGTCTCTCCTTCTCTTGTTTTGCCAAATAACTTTGGCAAAGTTAGCTGACATTGACCGTCATCCTATTTCTCCTCAAATGACTAGTGTTGTTGGATCTCACGTCTGTATTCATTCCACGTGTGTCTGTATAAATGTCCAGGGTGTGTATTATTAGACTGAAAGGTGGCAGGTTGTAATCAGTTCCAGACCTTAGTGGTTCCATGATGAGCTGTCATCACTCTGTTCACACTGTGGTGGTCCTGATGGTATGAAGACAGAACACACTTAGTAGTGGAACAGAGAGACAGGGAGGGGAAACCAACCAGGAACTAACCAGGGTGCTGCTACCTTAGTAGTAATGTAGAAGTTAATATCTCATCTGTTGTTACGGTACTTTACTTAGAACAAGACGAGCAGAGAGGAGTAGGACAAGAGAGAGAAGGGAATGGGCTGGCTGGAAGCATAAAAAGGTTTGTCCAGAACAAGGGCGTACATTTGAAACATAACGAGTCAGTCTATTTTAAAAGACTGATTAAATAAGTCAAAAGTCAGCTAAGTGTTCTTAACCCCTCTTCCTGATTTGTGACCACCAGATGACCCTGATCACAACGGCACACAGTATAGAGGGATGGATGGAGCGAGGGATGGAGAGAAGGATGGAGAGGGGGATGGAGAGAGGGAGAGGGGGATGGAGAGAGGGAGAGGGGGATGGAGAGAAGGATGGAGAGAGAGAGGGAGGGAGAGGGGGATGGAGAGGATGGAGAGAGGGATGGAGAGAAGGATGGAGAGGGGGATGGAGAGAGGGAGAGGGGGATGGAGAGAAGGATGGAGAGAGAGGGAGGGAGAGGGGGAAGGAGAGAAGGATGGAGAGAGGGATGGAGCGAGGGAGGGGGAGGGGGATGGAGAGAGGGAGGGAGAGGGGGATGGAGCGAGGGAGGGAGAAACATACAATTAGAGGGAATAAGGCCCAGTGCCAATGCACATGATTGTATGTTTGAGTGTGTGTGTGTATTTGTGTTTGTGAGTTTGTGTCCAGACCACTGTGTTGGCATGTGCCACCATAATGACGTCACCTTTCCTAAGACCTGAGGACAGATGTTAACTCCCAGAGCTAGCCACCAGGTTGGGTGAAATCAGATTGACATTGTAAAAAAATAAATGAGAAGAGAGAAACGGATTGACGGCCATAGAGAGAGCGAGAGAGGGGGAAGGAGAGCAGGAATGAGCGAGGGATAAAAAGGGAGGGAGCTGGAAGAGAGGGCCATGTGACATGGCGAGGGCACCATTTTGTGGCCTGGTTTCAGACCCACGCTGATCAATGACACTATTGATTCTGCATATTTGGCTTGTCACACTCACATCACAGCCAAGAAACTCAGGCCAGGCCAGCAGTCATAGTTTTAAACAGACAACATATATCACACTCAAGTCACCTTATTATAAACTCAGCAAAAAAATAAACGCCCTCTCACTGTCAACTGCGTTTATTTTCAGCAAACTTAACATGTGTAAATATTTGTATGAACATAATTGAGACATAAACTGAGACAGATTCAACAACTGAGACATAAACTGAACAAGTTCCACAGACATGTCCACAGACAGATGCAGTCTATCACAGTGCCATCCGTTTTGTCACCAAAGCCCCATATACTACCCACCACTGCGACCTGTATGCTCTCGCCGGCTGGCCCTCGCTTCATATTCGTTGCCAAACCCACTGGCTCCAGGTCATCTACAAGTCTCTGCTAGGTAAAGCCCTGCCTTATCTCAGCTCACTGGTCACCATAGCAGCACCCACCCGTAGCACGCGCTCCAGCAGGTATATTTCACTGGTCACCCCAAATGCCAATTCCTTCTTTGGCCGCCTTTCCTTCCAGTTCTCTGCTGCCAATGACTGGAACGAATTGCAAAAAAATCACTGAAGCTGGAGACTCATATCTCCCTCACTAACTTTAAGCACCAGCTGTCAGAGCAGCTCACAGATCACTGCACCTGTACATAGCCCATCTGTAATTAGCCCATCCAACTACCTTATCCCCATACTGTTATTTTTTTCTCTCCTTTGCACCCCAGTATCTCTACTTGCACATTCATTTTCTGCACATCTATCACTCCAGTGTTTAAATTGCTAAATTGTAATTATTTCACCACTATGGCCTATTTATTGCCTTACCTCCCTTATCTTACCTCATTTGCACACACTGTACGTACACATTTTTTTTCCTCTATTGTGTTATTGACTGTACGTTTGTTTATGTGTAACTCAGTGTTGTTGTTTGTGTCGCACTGCTTTGCTTTATCTTGGCCAGGTCGCAGTTGTAAATGAGAACTTGTTCTCAACTAGCCTACCTGGTTGAATAAAGGTGAAATATATATATATATTTTTAAATGTGACTAACAGAAATTGAATAATGTGTCCCTGAACAAAGGGGGGGGGGGGGTCAAAATCAAAAGTAACAGTCAGTATCTGGTGTGACCACCACCTGCATTAAGTACTGCAGTGCATCTCCTCCTCATGGACTGCACCAGATTTGCCAGTTCTTGCTGTGAGATGTTACCCCACTCTTCCACCAAGTCACCGGCAAGTTCCCGGACATTTCTGGGGGGAATGGCCCTAGCCCTCACCCTCCGATCCAACAGGACCCGAGATCTGGGCTCTTCGCTGGCCATGGCAGAACACTGACATTCCTGTCCTGCAGGAAATCAGGACAGCAAGCGAGCAGTATGGCTGGTGGCATTGTCATGCTGGAGGGTCACGTCAGGATGAGCTTGTAGGAAGGGTACCACATGAGGGAGGAGGATGTTGTCCCTGTAAAGCACAGAGTTGAGATTGCCTGCAATGACAACAAGCTCAGTCCGATGATGCTGTGACACACCGCCCCAGACCATGACGGACCCTCCACTTCCAAATCGATCCCGCTCCAGAGTACAGGCCTCGGTGTAACGCAAATCTGACCATCACCCCTGGTGAGACAAAACCGCGACTCATCAGTGAAGAGCACTTTTTGCCAGTCCTGTCTGGTCCAGCGACGGTGGGTTTGTGCCCATAGGCGACATTGTTGCCGGTGATGTCTGGTGAGGACCTGCCTTACAACAGGCCTACAAGCCCTCAGTCCAGCCTCTCTCAGCCTATTGCGGACAGTCTGAGCACTGATGGAGGGATTGTGCATTCCTGGTGTAACTCGGGAAGTTGTTGTTGCCATCCTGTATCTGTCCCGCAGGTGTGATGTTTGGATGTACCGATCCTGTGCAGGTGTTGTTACACGTGGTCTGCCACTGCGAGGACGATCAGCTGTCCGTCCTGTCTCCCTGTAGCGCTGTCTTTGGCGTCTCACAGTACGGACATTGCAATTCATTGCCCTGGCCACATCTACAGTCCTCATGCCTTCTTGCAGCATGCCTAAGGCACATTCATGCAGGTGAGCAGGGACCCTGGGCATCTTTCTTTTGGTGTTTTTCAGAGTCAGTAGAAAGGCCTCTTTCGTGTCCTAAGTTTTCATAACTGTGACCTTAATTGCCTACCGTCTGTAAGCTGTTAGTGTCTTATTAATGACCGTTCCACAGGTGCATGTTCATTAATTGTTTTTGGTTCATTGAACAAGCATGGGAAACAGTGTTTAAACCCTGTACAATGAAGATCTGTGAAGTTATTTGGATTTTGACGAATTATCTTTGAAAGACAGGGTCCTGAAAAAGGAACATTTCTTTATTTGCTGAGTTTGTACTCCCCAAAGTGCCTATTACTAACACACTGAATAGAAAGCATTTAGAGCTATACCTGAAGGTGTCTGTCCTGTATCAGTATGGCTCTCCACAGTCAATCAGTCAGTAAACTGGGGGCTTGTAGGGAGAGGTCAGGATTTCAGGTCTCCATGACTGGTTCAGTCTGTCAACAATGTGACTTGATGATCCAACTCAGTGGGTGGAGCTTTCTTTCAACTTTGATTCTAGGAAGTGTCCTGTGTGTCATCATGAAAGTAGTTTTTGTTTTAGAAAGAGAGAGAGAGAGAAGAGAAAGGAAGTTTATCCTGTGGCTTACTGAATGACATTGAAATCATATTCACAGGGAACCTTAATCTGGATACATAACACCTTAATATGGGAAGATAATCTGTCTGTGTAGGGAGGGAGGGAGGGAGAGGGAGAGTGGATGGAGAGAAAGTGAGAAAGTCACAGGATAAACTTCCCTTGTGTATCTCTCTCTCTCTCTCTCTCTCTCTCTCTTTATATCTGGAGAGGGCATATGTGATCAGATTAGGGTCATCCAATATGTCTGTTTTCCACAGGGCAACTGATGACACACTGTAACCTCCACACACCTCTAGTGCATTATCATATCAGGCAACTCTGCGTATCTGACACTGTCCAGGGGTCATGGGAACCGACAACTTCAGAAGAGCACATTTCCCAGATAACCCGGGCATGGCCACTCACACAGGGGACATTTGAAGCATTTGCCACCTCATCACGATAAAAGTTGTCACTCTCTCTCTCACACAAACACACACTGTATTATCTGGACCAAAAAGGGACTTAGGTGGTGGGCATGACAGGGGGCCCGGTCTGCCTGTTGGCGTGGCTGAATTTTAGAGAAACATTTTGCAGTTTTAAAGCTAATTTCCAGATTTTTTTTTTGCCATGGCTAATGCTGTTTATTTTTTTATTGATTGATTGATTTTGTGGGGGGGTAGATAAGCTTTAATATTGCAGATAGATTGTGGCTTCTATCAATGTAATTGTCTGCATAATTTCCAATCCTTGTAAAATATATTTTCCTTCTTTATTATTTTCCTCTAACCCTACCACCCCTGCCCCATAAGGAACCCCACTAATCTACAGACGGAAACGGATGAGGTGGCTAAAAACAGACCTCCCTCCATCTTCTGCCAGCTTGCTACCTATGGCCCGGCTAGCTGTCTGAATCTCACTGGACCCTTATGATCACTCGGCTAAGCATGCCTCTCTTTAATGTCAATATGCCTTGTCCATTGCTGTTCTGGTCAGTGTTTATTGGCTTATTTCACTGTAGAGCCTCTAGCCCTGCTCATTATACCTTATCCAACCTTTCAGTTCCACCACCCACACATGCTATGACATCTTCTGGTTTAAATTATGTTTCTAGAGACAATATCTCTCTCATCATCACTCAATGCCTAGGTTTACCTCCACTGTATTCACATCCTACCATACCATTGTCTGTACATTATACCTTGAAGCTATTTATCGCCCCCAGAAACCTGCTCCTTTTACTCTCTATTCTGGACGTCATAGATGACCAATTCTCATAGCTTTTAGCCGTAACCTTATCCTACTCCTCCTCTGTTCCTCTGGTGATGTAGAGGTGAATCCAGGCCCTGCAGTGCCTAGCTCCACTCCTATTCCCCAGGCGCTCTCTTTTGATGACTAGTGTAACCGTAATAGCCTTGGTTTCAGGCATGTTAACATTAGAAGCCTCCTCCCTAAGTTTGTTTTATTCACTGCTTTAGCACACTCTGCCAACCCGGATGTCCTAGCCGTGTCTGAATCCTGGCTTAGGAAGTCCACCAAAAACTCTGAAATCTTCATCCCTAACTACAACATTTTCAGACAAGATAGAACGGCCAAAGGGGGCGGTGTTGCAATTTACTGCAGAGATAGCCTGCAGAGTTCTGTCCTACTATCCAGGTCTGTAACCAAACAATTTGAACTTTTACTTTTAAAAATCCACCTCTCTAAAAACAAGTCTCTCACCGTTGCCGCCTGCTATAGACCACCCTCTGCCCCCAGCTGTGCTCTGGACACCATATGTAAACTGATTGCCCCCCATCTATCTTCAGAGCTCGTGCTGCTAGGTGACCTAAACTGGGACATGCTTAACACCCCAGCCATCCTACAATCTAAGCTTGATGCCCTCAATCTCACACAATTTATCAATGAACCTACCAGGTACCACCCCAAAGCCGTAAACACGGGCACCCTCATAGATATCATCCTAACCAACTTGCCCTCTAAATACACCTCTGCTGTTTTCAACCAAGATCTCAGCGATCACTGCCTCATTGCCTGCATCCGTAATGGGTCAGCGGTCAAACAACCTCCACTCATCATTGTCAAACGCTCCCTGAAACATTTCAGTGAGCAGGCCTTTCTAATCGACCTGGCCCGGGTATCCTGGAAGGATATTGACCTCATCCCGTCAGTAGAGGATGCCTGGTTATTTTTTTTAAATGCCTTCCTCGCCATCTTAAATAAGCATGCCCCATTCAAGAAATTTAGAACCAGGAACAGATAAAGCCCTTGGTTCTCTCCAGACCTGACTGCCCTTAACCAACACAAAAACATCCTGTTGCGTTCTGCATTAGCATCGAACAGCCCCCTGTGATATGCAACTTTTCAGTGAAGTTAGAAACCAATATACACAGGCAGTTAGAAAAGCCAAGGCTAGCTTTTTCAAACAGAAATTTGCTTCCTGCAACACAAACTCAAAAAAGTTCTGGGACACTGTAAAGTCCATGGAGAATAAGAACACCTCATTTACATTTTACATTTAAGTCATTTAGCAGACGCTCTTATCCAGAGCGACTTACAAATTGGTGCATTCACCTTATGATATCCAGTGGAACAACCACTTTACAATAGTGCATCTAAATCTTTTAAGGGGGGGGGGTTAGAAGGATTACTTTATCCTATCCCAGGTATTCCTTAAAGAGGTGGGGTTTCAGGTGTCTCCGGAAGGTGGTGATTGACTCCGCTGTCCTGGCGTTGTGAGGGAGCTTGTTCCACCATTGGGGTGCCAGAGCAGCGAACAGTTTGGACTGGGCTGAGCGGGAACCGTGCTTCCTCAGAGGTAGGGGGGCCAGCAGGCCAGAGGTGGATGAACGCAGTGCCCTTGTTTGGGTGTAGGGCCTGATCAGAGCCTGAAGCTGCCCACTGCACTGAGGATAGGAAACTCTGTCACCTCCGATAAATCCACTATAATTGAGAATTTCAATAAGCATTTTTCTACGGCTGCCCATGCTTTCCACTTGGCTACCCCTACCCCGGTCAACAGCACTGCACCCCCCACAGCTACTCGCCCAAGCCTTCCCCATTTCTCCTTCTCCCAAATCCAGTCAGCTAATGTTCTGAAAGTGCTGCAAAATCTGGACCCCTACAAATCAGCCGGGCTAGACAATCTGGACCCTTTCTTTCTAAAATGATCTGCCGAAATTGTTGCAACCCCTATTACTAGCCTGTTCAACCTCTCTTTCGTGTCGTCTGAGATTCCAAAAGATTGGAAAGCAGTTGCTGTCATCCCCTCTTCAAAGGAGGGGACACTCTTGACCCAAACTGCTACAGACCTATATCTATCCTACCCTGCCTTTCTAAGGTCTTCGAAAGCCAAGTCAACAAACAGATTACCGACCATTTCGAATCCCACCACACCTTCTCCGCTATGCAATCTGGTTTCAGAGCTGGTCATGGGTGCACCTCAGCCACACTCAAGGTCCTAAACGATATCGTAACCACCATCGATAAGAAACAATACTGTGCTGCCGTATTCATTGACCTGGCCAAGGCTTTCGACTCTGTCAATCACCACATCCTCATCGGCAGACTCAATAGCCTTGGTTTCTCAAATGATTGCCTCGCCTGGTTCACCAACTACTTCTCTGATAGAGTTCAATGTGTCAAATCGGATGGCCTGTTTTTCGGGCCTCTGGCAGTCTCTATGGGGGTAACACAGGGTTCAATTCTTGGGCCAACTCTTTTCTCTGTATACATCAATGATGTCGCTCTTGCTGCTGGTGAGTCTCTGATCCACCTCTACGCAGACGGCACCATTCTGTATACTTCTGGCCCTTCTTTGGACACTGTGTTAACAACCCTCCAGACAAGCTTCAATGCCATACAACTCTCCTTCCGTGGCCTCCAACTGCTTTTAAATACAAGTAAAACTAAATGCATGCTCTTCAACCGATCGCTGCCTGCACCTGCCCGCCCATCCAGCATCACTACTCTGGACGGTTCTGACTTAGAATATGTGGACAACTACAAATACCTAGGTGTCTGGTTAGACTGTAAGCTCTCCTTCCAGACTCACATCAAACATCTCCAATCCAAAATTAAATCTAGAATCGGCTTCCTATTTCACAACAAAGCATCCTTCACTCATGCTGCCAAACATACCCTCGTAAAACTGACTATCCTACCGATCCTCGACTTCGGCGATGTCATTTACAAAATAGCCTCCAATACCCTACTCAATAAACTGGATGCAGTCTATCACAGTGCCATCCATTTTGTCACCAAAGCCCCAGATTCTATCCACCGCTGCGACCTGTATGCTCTCGTTGGCTGGCCCTCGCTTCATACTCGTTGCCAAACCCACTGGCTCCAGGTCATCTACAAGACCCTGCTAGGTAAAGTCCCCCCTTATCGCCGCTCACTGGTCACCATAGCAGCACCCACCTGTAGCACGCGCTCCAGCAGGTATATCTCTCTGGTCACCCCCAATGCCAATTCCTCATTTGGCCGTCTCTCCTTCCAGTTCTCTGCTGCCAATGACTGGAACGAACTACAAAAATCTCTGAAACTGGAAACACTTATCTCCCTCACTAGCTTTAAGCACCAGCTGTCAGAGCAGCTCACAGATCACTGCACCTGTACATAGCCCATCTATAATTTTGCCCATACAACTACCTCTTCCCCTACTGCATTTATTTATTTATTTTGCTCCTTTGCACCCCATTATTTCTATTTCCACTTTGCACTTTCTTCCACTACAAATCTACCATTCCAGTGTTTTACTTGCTATATTGTATTTACTTTGCCACCATGGCCTTTTTTTGCCTTTACCTCCCTTATCTCACCTCATTTGCTCACATTGTATATAGACTTATTTTTCTACTGTATTATTGACTGTATGTTTGTTTTACTCCATGTGTAACTCTGTGTTGTTGTACGTGTCGAACTGCTTTGCTTTATCTTGGCCAGGTCGCAGTTGTAAATTAAAACTTGTTCTCAACTTGCCTACCTGGTTAAATAAAGGTTAAATAAATAAATAAATACATTTGGAGTAAACTAATGGACAACAATACTTGGGCTTCTCCTTCCAGCTTATACATACTATATAGTTTTTACGGACACAGGATATTTTACATTAGTTATCTATTTTTGTATTTTATTTTTGTCCTACCCTTCAGCTACCCTATGTTCTTTATCTCAAACATAATAACAGAATGAACACTGCTAAATTCATTGTTTTTGGGATTTTCAATTCTCAATTTTCCCTGACTGTCTATCTTTTGTTAATTGTTAGTTCTCTAAGATTGTATTATATGAAAAATATATAGGTCCATTATCTTTTCTACATACATGTACTTTATATTTGTTTTTTTCCAAACCCTGAAAATGTAATTATTTAAAAAAAAGACTTAGACAGCCCCAAAAAATGCTTAGGTGGCTCTCCCAATGATTTAAATGGAGGAATAATCACACACACGCTAATATAGTCAGGATGGGGTAGTGTAGTCAGGATGGGGTAGTGTAGTCAGGATGGGGTAGTGTAGTCAGGATGGGGTAGTGTAGTCAGGCTTAGGTGGCTCTCCCAATGATTTAAATGGAGGAAAAATCACACACACGCTAATATAGTCAGGATGGGGTAGTGTAGTCAGGATGGGGTAGTGTAGTCAGGCTTAGGTGGCTCTCCCAATGATTTAAATGGAGGAAAAATCACACACACACACACACACACACACACACACACACACACACACACACACACACACACACACACACACACACACACACACACACACACACACACACACACACACACACACACACACACACACACACACACACACACGCTAATATAGTCAGGCTTAGGTGGCTCTCCCAATGATTTAAATGGAGGAAAAATCACACACACACACACACACACACGTTAATGTAGTCAGGCTTGGGTAGTGTAGTCAGGCTGGGGTAGTGTAGTCAGGATGGGGTAGTGTAGTCAGGCTTAGGTGGCCCTCCCAATGATTTAAATGGAGGAAAAATCACACACACACACACACACACACACACACACACACACACACACACACACACACACACACACACACACACACACACACACACACACTAATGTAGTCAGGCTTGGGTAGTGTAATCAGGATGGGGTAGTGTAGTCAGGATGGGGTAGTGCTGTCAGAGTGGGGTAGTGTAGTCAGATTGGGGTAGTGCAGTCAGGACGGGTAGTGTAGTCAGGACAGGGTAGTGTAGTCAGGACAGGGAAGTGTAATCAGGACAGGGTAGTGTAAAGGGTCAGGGGGGGAGTCCTCCTTCCAGTGTACCCCTGGTTCTTAAACTATTTGATCCCAAAGCCTGTCAACATTATTTGTAACCCACCCAAGCATAGATCTAGCACCAACTTGTACAGGACTGTGATCGTTTAGGACCAGGGATGTAGTGGAGGGTTAATACACGTAAATGCTGTTTACGCACCTTTTTATTTGTGAAATAGATTAAACTTTTTTATTTTGTTAATTAGCGTTTACCCAATTACTATTGTATTCCCAGTGTTGATCAAAGCTCAGAATGCTTATATTCTCAGAGTTTTAATCACTCCTGCCTCTGTTATGTTCGCCTGCCCTCCCAGATTTTCCTTGTTAGCTGTACATTCACCACTCTCTCAAATGGCTAACTCCGCCCTCTCGTGAGTGGTAAGAAGCTAATGTTAAATGGAGCCTGACCTCAGCAGGCTACTAAGTTCTCATCATAACTTTTCTTTACAGAGAGTACTGGTGAGACAGACGGTGGTGAGGCTGAGGCAGGCTGTGATGCATGGAGGAGGAGGCAGAGGAGACACAGAGAGAGAGGAAGCCAGCAGAGAGAAAGGTTAGTACAGTGGTTCCCATACTAGAGGTCAGAGCCCCATGTAGGGTCCACTGAGAAAATCTGTGCTAATCTTATCAATCAAATGGAAGTACTTAAAGAAGATATGTTTCATTATGAACATCTCCCCATGGTCTACCTTCCCTATTGGCCTACAAATACAATCAACATGCTAATAATAGGGTATGTTATGGGAACACACCTTAATTAAGGAACATTTCATTTTGAAGTTTGAGAAGATTTAGATATCCATAGACAAACAACATTATGAACAGATATAAGTGGCTACAATACATATTTTGTTTGTTACTTGCTTTTCAAAAGAGATGCACACGTTTTGTGCTCTTGTAGGAAGCAACCACTCCCCCGTTGCTGACTAGAAACTAGCTATAATTGGGCTAATAACTCACTAGCAAAGAATAGGAACAAATGTACACAACTGGCTACATGCAAATCCATATATGGCAATGGTCTATTTGCATATAGGGATACTGCAGCTCTGATTGGTTACGGCGCACCAGTCTGTGTAGAGTATGGGCTTGAGTCGTGCCTGTCAATGCAATAGAATCCTACTCAATGCAATCTTCCTACAAGAAAATCTCTTGCATAGTTTGTTTTGTTTCAGTATGCTGGATTGAAAGTTGCTAATATTGCATTGATTCGATCACAATTTCCACAGCAGAGGGAAACGTTGATAGTGTTAACTAATGGGGAAAACTAGAAAGTTGAGTGAAGTTCAATCTCGTGAAGTGCTTCTCTGTGAGGGCTGATATTTCTTCTGCGAGGCAGTCCCAGGGAGCTGCACGCCCACGCGTAACCTAGTGGGAATATTGCTCACTATTAATATCCTCACTATGATGAGGTTTCCTGTCCAAATTATACTAAAGTATCTCAAAATGTATTGTGTAACTCAGTGGATTTACTTCTAAATGATTTGGACATGATTTGGAAAATGCTAATATAGGTACCATTGACTTGAATTAGACTGTCCCTAACATACTCTCTTTAAATTGTACAAATTTATTAAAAAAAATATTTCAAAATGTTCCTCTGTAACAATGTGGATTATTTATCTTTAGGCTTCTCTACTTGGAGTGTTTAACCCCAAGCTGTTATAAAAATGTAATACGTTTTTGTTCATATTGGTGGTGGTTTGTCTCGATCGCCCACTGGAGTTTATAGTTTACCACTGGAGTTTATAGTTTACCACTGGAGTTTATAGTTTACCACTGGAGTTTATAGTTTACCACTGGAGTTTATAGTTTACCACTGGAGTTTATAGTTTACCACTGGAGTTTATAGTTTACCACTGGAGTTTATAGTTTACCACTGGAGTTTATAGTTTACCAATGGAGTTTATAGTTTACCACTGGAGTTTATAGTTTACCACTGGAGTTTATAGTTTACCACTGGAGTTTATAGTTTACCACTGGAGTTTATAGTTTACCACTGGAGTTTATAGTTTACCACTGGAGTCTATAGTTTACCACTGGAGTTTATAGTTTACCACTGGAGTTTATAGTTTACCACTGGAGTTTATAGTTTACCACTGGAGTTTATAGTTTACCACTGGAGTTTATAGTTTACCACTGGAGTCTATAGTTTACCACTGGAGTCTATAGTTTACCCACCTTTTTTTAACGACTACATCACTGTTTAGGACATATCAGTTGCTCCTTGAAACTAGGCTTATAGGTGGTTAGTTGATAAAGCCCTCTGTGTAGAGGACAGAATGTGATGTTCTGATGGCTGTTCTGTGTCTGTCCAAGAAGATAATCAATTGACCCACTGATAATGAAGTTAACCAACACAACAGAGCAGGTCACATTCTGTGCCTAGCTTACATAGAGTATACTGCTGCAGGCAAAGGTTAGGGTCGCTCATCGCAATTTCACAGGGACACCTTCCCTGTCAACTCTCTCTCACTTTTTCTCTCTCTCTAGCTGAATCCCAAATCACCCCCTCTGCCTCCATTTGCACGTTCACGCGCCACTCTACCAGTGTACCAAAGCTGAGGGAGTGAAAATGATGGAGGGTGTAGGTGCTATTTAGACCCTCCGATAACCACTTCAACCGAGCCAGCAATGCTGCTGGTTTCAGAACGAAGTGGAATCCCATTAGGCACCACTTTATTTGAGTTTGTGCAGTTTCACACAAAAGAATGTAGGAGGTGTCTAATTAATTGTCACATGCAGTAGTGGAAAAGTACCCAATTGTCATACTTGAGTACAGTGCCTTGCAAAAGTACTCACCCCCTTTGGCGTTTTTCCTGTTTTGTTGCATTACAACCTGTAATGTAAATTGAATTTTTTTGAATTTCATGTAATGGACATACACAAAATAGTCCAAATTGGTGAAGTGAAATGAAAAAAATAACTTGTTTTAAAAAATTCTAAAAAATAAAAAAATGAAAAGTGGTGCGTCCATATGTATTCACCCCTTTGCTCTGAAGCCCCTAAATAAGATCTGCTGCAACCAATTACATTCAGAAGTCACATAATTCATTAAATAAAGTCCACCTGTGTGCAATCTAAGTGTCACATGATCTGTCACATGATCTCAGTATATATACACCTGTTCTGAAAGGCCCCAGAGTCTGCAACACCACTAAGCAAGGGGCACCACCAAGCAAGTGGCACCATGAAGACCAAGGAGCTCTCCAAACAGGTCAGGGACAAAGTTGTGGAGAAGTACAGATCAGGGTTGGGTTATAAAAAAATATCCGAAACTTTGAACATCCCACGGAGCACCATTAAATCCATTATTAAAAATGGAAAGAATATGGCACCACAACAAACCTGCCAAGAGAGGGGTGCCCACCAAAACTCACGGACCAGGCAAGGAGGGCATTAATCAGAGACGCAACAAAGCGACCAAAGATAACCCTGAAGGAGCTGCAAAGCTCCACAGCGGAGATTGGAGAATCTGTCCATAGGACCACTTTAAGCCGTACACTCCACAGAGCGTATGGACGAAGGTTCTCTGGTCAGATGAGACTAAAATTGAGCTTTTAGGCCATCAAGGAAAACGCTATGTCTGGCACAAACCCAACACCTCATCACCCCGAGAACACCATCCCCACAGTGAAGTATGGTGGTGGCAGCATCATGCTGTGGGGATGTTTTTCATCGGCAGGGACTGGGAAACTGGTCAGAATTGAAGGGATGATGGATGGCGCTAAATACAGGGAAATTCTTGAGGGAAACCTGTTTGTCTTCCAGAGATTTGAGACTGGGACAGAGGTTCACCTTCCAGCAGGACAATGACCCTAAGGATACCGCTAAAGCAACACTCGAGGGGTTTAAGGGGAAACATTTAAATGTCTTGGAATGGCCTAGTCAAAGCCCAGACCTCAATCCAATTGAGAATATGTGGTATGACTTAAAGATTTCTGTACACCAGCAGGAACCCATCCAATTTGAAGGAGCTGGAGCAGTTTTGCCTTGAAGAATGGGCAAAAATCCCAGTGGCTAGATGTGCCAAGCTTATAGAGACATACCCCAAGAGACTTGCAGCTGTAATTGCTGCAAAAGGTGGCTCTACAAACATTGACTTTGGGGGGGATGAATAGTTATGCACGCTCAAGTTTTCTGTTTTTTTTTTCTTATTTCTTGTTTGTTTCACAATAAAAAATATTTTGCATCTTCAAAGTGGATAGGCATGTTTGTATCAAATAATACAAACCCCCCAAAAATATATTTTAGTTCCAGGTTGTAAGGCAACAAAATAGGAAAAATGCCAAGGGAGGTGAATACTTTCGCAAGGCACTGTAAAAGTAAAGATACCTAATAGAAAATGACTCAAGTAAAAGTGAAAGTTACCCAGTAAAATACTATTTGAGTAAATGTCTAAAAGTATAGGGTTTTAAATATACTTAAGCATCAAAAGTAAATGGAATCGCTAAAATATACTTAAGTATCAAAAGTAAAAGTATAAATATATTAAGCAAATTCCTTATATTAAGCAAATATTTGTTAAATGTACAGATAGCCAGGGGCAAACTCCAACATTTAGACATAATTTACAAACGAAACATGTGTGTTTAATGAGTCCACTAGATCAGAGGCAGTAGGGATGTAGGGATGACCAGGGTTTAGTGTTCTGTTGATAAGTGCATGAATTGGACCGTTTTCCTGTGCTGCTAAACATTCAAAATGTAACGAATACTTTGGGGTGTCAGGGAAAATCTATGGCCTAAAAAGTACAATATTTTCTTAAGGAATGTAGTGAAGTAAAAGTTGTCAAAAATATAAATTGTAAAGTACAGATACCCCAAAAAACTACTTAGGTAATACTTGAAAGTATTTTTACATAAGTACTTTACACCACATGCATTTGTTTGTCGGATTTCGAAACTTGACACATGTAAAAGATGAAATACCACACAAATGAAATGTTTAACTGTTACTGAGGTTTATATCTTGTAAAACGACAGGGGGATTTGTTAATTCGAATGTCATTCAAGTCAGGAGTGTGTCTTGAAGTTGATGGTTTATTGATTCCATTACCACTCTCTGGAAGTCACCCCCTGAGCTTCATCAGCAACACCTGACAACGGGGGGCCCTCCAAGGGAGTTGATAGGGGCTAGGGGGCAGTTTGGGATTCACAGTCTCGCTCTCTCTCTCTCTCACACACACACAGTCACACACACTGTGTGAAGTCTGTACCTTTACCTACTTGTACTGTATCCTACCTATGTGTGTGTGTATACTGCAGCCAATCACCAGTATGTGTACAGTTAAAGTTACCAATGTGTAGTGGTTCCTACATGTGTGTTCAGTTACCTACTGTATCCTACCTGTATGTGTACACTCCCTCTGGCTGTGGTTGAGTGGTTCTTATATAAAGACTTGAGTGGATTATCAGAGTAATGGTGGGATTACCGCAGTCACGAGCCCAGCTGTAATCAGCAGCATTCCGTCACCACCACCGCAACACAGATCTCAATACCGTTCCCAATCTTAGTCTTCATCCCAATCTAATTTATAATTCACTATCAGATCTCTCTATCACGGCTACATTCCCCCTCAAACCAATCCCCTTCCTTTTTATCTCTTTTTCAGTTACCTCGGTGACTGTATATACATCAGTTCACCCCTCTACTCTGTCTCATTCTATATACATCAGTTCACCCCTCTACTCTGTCTCATTCTATATACTACAGTTCACCCCTCTACTCTGTCTCATTCTATATACTACAATTCACCCCCTCTACTCTGTCTCATTCTATATACTACAGTTCACCCCCTCTACTCTGTCTCATTCTATATACTACAGTTCACTCCCTCTACTCTGTCTCATTCTATATACTACGGTCACCCCCTCTACTCTGTCTCATTCTATATACATCAGTTCACCCCCTCTACTCTGTCTCATTCTATATACTACGGTTCACCCCATCTACTCTGTCTCATTCTATATACTACAGTTCACTCCCTCTACTCTGTCTCATTCTATATACATCAGTTCACCCCCTCTACTCTGTCTCATTCTATATACTACAGTTCACCCCCTCTACTCTGTCTCATTCTATATACATCAGTTCACCCCCTCTACTCTGTCTCATTCTATATACTACAGTTCACCCCCTCTACTCTGTCTCATTCTATATACTACAGTTCACCCCCTCTACTCTGTCTCATTCTATATACATCAGTTCACCCCCTCTACTCTGTCTCATTCTATATACTACAGTTCACCCCCTCTACTCTGTCTCATTCTATATACTACGGTTCACCCCCTCTACTCTGTCTCATTCTATATACATCAGTTCACCCCTCTACTCTGTCTCATTCTATATACATCAGTTCACCCCCTCTACTCTGTCTCATTCTATATACATCAGTTCACCCCCTCTACTCTGTCTCATTCTATATACTACAGTTCACCCCCTCTACTCTGTCTCATTCTATATACTACGGTTCACCCCCTCTACTCTGTCTCATTCTATATACTACAGTTCACCCCCTCTACTCTGTCTCATTCTATATACTACAGTTCACCCCCTCTACTCTGTCTCATTCTATATACTACGGTCACCCCCTCTACTGTGTCTCATTCTATATACTACAGTTCACCCCCTCTACTCTGTCTCATTCTATATACTACGGTCACCCCCTCTACTCTGTCTCATTCTATATACATCAGTTCACCCCCTCTACTCTGTCTCATTCTATATACTACAGTTCACCCCCTCTACTCTGTCTCATTCTATATACTACGGTTCACCCCCTCTACTCTGTCTCATTCTATATACTACAGTTCACCCCCTCTACTCTGTCTCATTCTATATACTACAGTTCACCCCCTCTACTCTGTCTCATTCTATATACTACGGTTCACCCCCTCTACTCTGTCTCATTCTATATACTACGGTCACCCCCTCTACTCTGTCTCATTCTATATACTACGGTTCACCCCCTCTACTCTCTCATTCTATATACTACTGTTCACCCCCTCTACTCTGTCTCATTCTATATACTACGGTTCACCCCCTCTACTCTGTCTCATTCTATATACTACGGTTCACCCCCTCTACTCTCTGTCTCGTTCTATATACTACGGTTCACCCCCTCTACTCTGTCTCATTCTATATACTACGGTTCTTCCCCTCTACTCTCTGTCTCATTCTATATACTACGGTCACCCCCTCTACTCTGTCTCATTCTATATACTACGGTTCACCCCCTCTACTCTGTCTCATTCTATATACTACGGTTCACCCCCTCTACTCTGTCTCATTCTATATACTACGGTTCACCCCCTCTACTCTGTCTCATTCTATATACTACGGTCACCCCCTCTACTCTGTCTCATTCTATATACTACGGTTCACCCCCTCTACTCTGTCTCATTCTATATACTACGGTTCACCCCCTCTACTCTGTCTCATTCTATATACTACGTTTCACCCCCTCTACTCTCTGTCTCATTCTATATACTACAGTCACCCCCTCTACTCTGTCTCATTCTATATACTACGGTTCACCCCCTCTACTCTGTCTCATTCTATATACTACGGTCACCCCCTCTACTCTGTCTCATTCTATATACTACGGTTCACCCCCTCTACTCTGTCTCATTCTATATACTACGGTTCACCCCCTCTACTCTGTCTCATTCTATATACTACGGTTCACCCCCTCTACTCTGTCTCATTCTATATACTACGGTTCACCCCCTCTACTCTCTGTCTCATTCTATATACTACAGTCACCCCCTCTACTCTGTCTCATTCTATATACTACTGTTCACCCCCTCTACTCTGTCTCATTCTATATACTACGGTTCACCCCCTCTACTCTGTCTCATTCTATATACTACGGTTCACCCCCTCTACTCTGTCTCATTCTATATACTACGGTTCACCCCCTCTACTCTGTCTCATTCTATATACTACGGTTCACCCCCTCTACTCTCTGTCTCATTCTATATACTACGGATCACCCCCTCTTCTCTCTGTCTCATTCTATAAACTACGGTTTACCCCCTCTACTCTGTCTCATTCTATATACTACGGTTCACCCCCTCTACTCTGTCTCATTCTATATACTACGGTTCACCCCCTCTACTCTGTCTCATTCTATATACTACAGTTCTCCCCTTCTTCTCGCTGTCTCATTCTATATACTACGGTTCACCCCCTCTACTCTGTCTCATTCTATATACTACGGTTCACCCCCTCTACTCTGTCTCATTCTATATACATCAGTTCACCCCCTCTACTCTGTCTCATTCTATATACATCAGTTCACCCACTCTACTCTGTCTCATTCTATATACTACGGTTCACCCCCTCTACTCTGTCTCATTCTATATACTACGGTTCACCCCCTCTACTCTGTCTCATTCTATATACTACGGATCACCCCCTCTTCTCTCTGTCTCATTCTATAAACTACGGTTCACCCCCTCTACTCTGTCTCATTCTATATACTACGGTTCACCCCCTCTACTCTGTCTCATTCTATATACTACGGTTCACCCCCTCTACTCTGTCTCATTCTATATACTACAGTTCTCCCCTTCTTCTCGCTGTCTCATTCTATATACTACGGTTCACCCCCTCTACTCTGTCTCATTCTATATACTACGGTTCACCCCCTCTACTCTGTCTCATTCTATATACATCAGTTCACCCCCTCTACTCTGTCTCATTCTATATACATCAGTTCACCCACTCTACTCTGTCTCATTCTATATACTACGGTTCACCCCCTCTACTCTGTCTCATTCTATATACTACGGTTCACCCCCTCTACTCTGTCTCATTCTATATACTACAGTTCACCCCCTCTACTCTGTCTCATTCTATATACTACGGTCACCCCCTCTACTCTGTCTCATTCTATATACTACGGTTCACCCCCTCTACTCTCTGTCTCATTCTATATACTACTGTTCACCCCCTCTACTCTGTCTCATTCTATATACTACGGTTCACCCCCTCTACTCTGTCTCATTCTATATACTACGGTTCACCCCCTCTACTCTCTGTCTCATTCTATATACTACGGTTCACCCCCTCTACTCTGTCTCATTCTATATACTACGGTTCTTCCCCTCTACTCTCTGTCTCATTCTATATACTACGGTCACCCCCTCTACTCTGTCTCATTCTATATACTACGGTTCACCCCCTCTACTCTGTCTCATTCTATATACTACGGTTCACCCCCTCTACTCTGTCTCATTCTATATACTACGGTTCACCCCCTCTACTCTGTCTCATTCTATATACTACGGTTCACCCCCTCTACTCTGTCTCATTCTATATACTACGGTTCACCCCCTCTACTCTGTCTCATTCTATATACTACGTTTCACCCCCTCTATTCTCTGTCTCATTCTATATACTACAGTCACCCCCTCTACTCTGTCTCATTCTATATACTACTGTTCACCCCCTCTTCTCTGTCTCATTCTATATACTATGGTTCACCCCCTCTACTCTGTCTCATTCTATATACTACGGTTCACCCCCTCTACTCTTTCTCATTCTATATACTACGGTTCACCCCCTCTACTCTGTCTCCTTCTATATACTACGGTTCTTCCCCTCTACTCTCTGTCTCATTCTATATACTACGGTCACCCCCTCTACTCTGTCTCATTCTATATACTACGGTTCACCCCCTCTACTCTGTCTCATTCTATATACTACGGTTCACCCCCTCTACTCTGTCTCATTCTATATACTACGGTTCACCCCCTCTACTCTGTCTCATTCTATATACTACGGTTCACCCCCTCTACTCTGTCTCATTCTATATACTACGGTTCACCCCCTCTACTCTGTCTCATTCTATATACTACGTTTCACCCCCTCTATTCTCTGTCTCATTCTATATACTACAGTCACCCCCTCTACTCTGTCTCATTCTATATACTACTGTTCACCCCCTCTTCTCTGTCTCATTCTATATACTATGGTTCACCCCCTCTACTCTGTCTCATTCTATATACTACGGTTCACCCCCTCTACTCTTTCTCATTCTATATACTACGGTTCACCCCCTCTACTCTGTCTCATTCTATATACTACGGTTCACCCCCTCTACTCTCTGTCTCATTCTATATACTACGGATCACCCCCTCTTCTCTCTGTCTCATTCTATAAACTACGGTTCACCCCCTCTACTCTGTCTCATTCTATATACTACGGTTCACCCCCTCTACTCTGTCTCATTCTATATACTACGGTTCACCCCCTCTACTCTGTCTCATTCTATATACTACAGTTCTCCCCTTCTTCTCGCTGTCTCATTCTATATACTACGGTTCACCCCCTCTACTCTGTCTCATTCTATATACTACAGTTCTCCCCTTCTTCTCGCTGTCTCATTCTATATACTACGGTTCACCCCCTCTACTCTGTCTCATTCTATATACTACAGTTCTCCCCTTCTTCTCGCTGTCTCATTCTATATACTACGGTTCACCCCCTCTACTCTGTCTCATTCTATATACTACAGTTCACCCCCTCTTCTCTCTGTCTCATTCTATATACTACGGTTCACCCCCTCTACTCTGTCTCATTCTATATACTACGGTTCACCCCCTCTACTCTGTCTCATTCTATATACTACGGTTCACCCCCTCTACTCTGTCTCATTCTATATACTACGGTTCACCCCCTCTACTCTGTCTCATTCTATATACTACGGTTCACCCCCTCTACTCTGTCTCATTCTATATACTACGGTTCACCCCCTCTACTCTCTGTCTCATTCTATATACTACGGTTCACCCCCTCTACTCTGTCTCATTCTATATACTACGGTTCACCCCTTCTACTCTGTCTCATTCTATATACTACGGTCACCCCCTCTACTCTCTCTCATTCTATATACTACGGTTCACCCCCTCTACTCTGTCTCATTCTACATACTACGGTCACCCCCTCTACTCTGTCTCATTCTATATACTACGGTTCACCCCCTCTACTCTGTCTCATTCTATATACTACGGTTCACCCCCTCTACTCTGTCTCATTCTATATACTACGGTCACCCCCTCTACTCTGTCTCATTCTATATACTACGGTTCACCCCCTCTACTCTGTCTCATTCTATATACTACAGGTCTCCCCTTCTTCTCGCTGTCTCATTCTATATACTACAGTTCACCCCCTCTTCTCTCTGTCTCATTCTATATACTACAGTTCTCCCCCTCTACTCTGTCTCATTCTATATACTACGGTTCACCCCATCTACTCTGTCTCATTCTATATACTACGGTTCACCCCCTCTACTCTGTCTCATTTTATATACTACAGTTCACCCCCTCTTCTCTCTGTCTCATTCTATATACTACAGTTCTCCCCTTCTTCTCGCTGTCTCATTCTATATACTACGGTTCACCCCCTCTACTCTGTCTCATTCTATATACTACGGTTCACCCCATCTACTCTGTCTCATTCTATATACTACGGTTCACCCCATCTACTCTGTCTCATTCTATATACTACGGTTCACCCCATCTACTCTGTCTCATTCTATATACTACAGTTCACCCCATCTACTCTGTCTCATTCTATATACTACGGTTCACCCCATCTACTCTGTCTCATTCTATATACTATGGTTCACCCCATCTACTCTGTCTCATTCTATATACTACGGTTTACCCCCTCTTCTCTCTGTCTCATTCTATATACTACAGTTCACCCCCTCTACTCTGTCTCATTCTATATACTACGGTTCACCCCCTCTTCTCTCTGTCTCATTCTATATACTACGGTCACCCCATCTACTCTGTCTCATTCTATATACTACAGTTCACCCCCTCTTCTCGCTGTCTCATTCTATATACTACGGTTCACCCCCTCTACTCTGTCTCATTCTATATACTACAGTTCTCCCCTTCTTCTCGCTGTCTCATTCTATATACTACAGTTCACCCCATCTACTCTGTCTCATTCTATATACTACGGTTCACCCCCTCTACTCTGTCTCATTCTATATACTACAGTTCACCCCCTCTTCTCGCTGTCTCATTCTATATACTACGGTTCACCCCCTCTACTCTGTCTCATTCTATATACTACAGTTCTCCCCTTCTTCTCGCTGTCTCATTCTATATACTACAGTTCACCCCCTCTTCTCTCTGTCTCATTCTATATACTACAGTTCTCCCCTTCTTCTCTCTGTCTCATTCTATATACTACGGTTCTCCCCCTCTACTCTGTCTCATTCTATATACTACAGTTCACCCCATCTACTCTGTCTCATTCTATATACTACAGTTCACCCATCTACTCTGTCTCATTCTATATACTACAGTTCTCCCCTTCTTCTCGCTGTCTCATTCTATATACTACGGTTCACCCCATCTACTCTGTCTCATTCTATATACTACAGTTCACCCCCTCTACTCTGTCTCATTCTATATACTACGGTTCACCCCATCTACTCTGTCTCATTCTATATACTACGGTTCACCCCATCTACTCTGTCTCATTCTATATACTACGGTTCACCCCATCTACTCTGTCTCATTCTATATACTACAGTTCACCCCATCTACTCTGTCTCATTCTATATACTACGGTTCACCCCATCTACTCTGTCTCATTCTATATACTACAGTTCACCCCATCTACTCTGTCTCATTCTATATACTATGGTTCACCCCATCTACTCTGTCTCATTCTATATACTACGGTTCACCCCCTCTACTCTGTCTCATTCTATATACTACGGTTCACCCCTTCTTCTCGCTGTCTCATTCTATATACTACAGTTCTCCCCCTCTTCTCTCTGTCTCATTCTATATACTACAGTTCACCCCCTCTACTCTGTCTCATTCTATATACTACGGTTCACCCCCTCTTCTGTCTGTCTCATTCTATATACTACAGTTCTCCCCCTCTTCTCTCTGTCTCATTCTATATACTACAGTTCACCCCCTCTACTCTGTCTCATTCTATATACTACAGTTCTCCCCCTCTTCTCTCTGTCTCATTCTATATACTACAGTTCACCCCCTCTACTCTGTCTCATTCTATATACTACGGTTCACCCCTTCTTCTCGCTGTCTCATTCTATATACTACAGTTCTCCCCCTCTTCTCTCTGTCTCATTCTATATACTACAGTTCTCCCCTTCTTCTCGCTGTCTCATTCTATATACTACAGTTCTCCCCCTCTTCTCTCTGTCTCATTCTATATACTACAGTTCACCCCCTCTACTCTGTCTCATTCTATATACTACGGTTCACCCCCTCTTCTCTCTGTCTCATTCTATATACTACAGTTCTCCCCTTCTTCTCGCTGTCTCATTCTATATACTACGGTTCACCCCCTCTACTCTGTCTCATTCTATATACTACAGTTCACCCCTCTTCTCTCTGTCTCATTCTATATACTACAGTTCACCCCCTCTACTCTGTCTCATTCTATATACTACAATTCTCCCCTTCTTCTCGCTGTCTCATTCTATATACTACAGTTCACCCCATCTACTCTGTCTCATTCTATATACTACAGTTCACCCCATCTACTCTGTCTCATTCTATATACTACAGTTCACCCCTCTTCTCTCTGTCTCATTCTATATACTACAGTTCACCCCATCTACTCTGTCTCATTCTATATACTACAGTTCACCCCATCTACTCTGTCTCATTCTATATACTACAGTTCTCCCCATCTACTCTGTCTCATTCTATATACTACAATTCTCCCCTTCTTCTCGCTGTCTCATTCTATATACTACAGTTCACCCCCTCTACTCTGTCTCATTCTATATACTACAGTTCTCCCCTTCTTCTCGCTGTCTCATTCTATATACTACAGTTCACCCCATCTACTCTGTCTCATTCTATATACTACAGTTCACCCCCTCTACTCTCTCATTATATATACTACAGTTCACCCCATCTACTCTGTCTCATTCTATATACTACAGTTCTCCCCTTCTTCTCGCTGTCTCATTCTATATACTACAGTTCACCCCCTCTACTCTGTCTCATTCTATATACTACAGTTCACCCCATCTACTCTGTCTCATTCTATATACTACAGTTCTCCCCTTCTTCTCGCTGTCTCATTCTATATACTACAGTTCACCCCATCTACTCTGTCTCATTTTATATACTACAGTTCACCCCATCTACTCTGTCTCATTCTATATACTACGGTTCACCCCCTCTACTCTGTCTCATTCTATATTCTACGGTTCACCCCATCTACTCTGTCTCATTCTATATACTACAGTTCACCCCTCTTCTCGCTGTCTCATTCTATATACTACAGTTCACCCCATCTACTCTGTCTCATTCTATATACTACAGTTCACCCCATCTACTCTGTCTCATTCTATATACTACAGTTCACCCCATCTACTCTGTCTCATTCTATATACTACAATTCTCCCCTTCTTCTCGCTGTCTCATTCTATATACTACAGTTCACCCCATCCACTCTGTCTCATTCTATATACTACAGTTCACCCCATCTACTCTGTCTCATTCTATATACTACAGTTCACCCCATCTACTCTGTCTCATTCTATATACTACAGTTCACCCCATCTACTCTGTCTCATTCTATATACTACAATTCTCCCCTTCTTCTCGCTGTCTCATTCTATATACTACAGTTCACCCCATCTACTCTGTCTCATTCTATATACTACAGTTCACCCCCTCTTCTCTCTGTCTCATTCTATATACTACAGTTCACCCCATCTACTCTGTCTCATTCTATACACTACAGTTCACCCCCTCTACTCTGTCTCATTCTATATACTACAGTTCACCCCCTCTACTCTGTCTCATTCTATATACTACAGTTCTCCCCTTCTTCTCTCTGTCTCATTCTATACACTACAGTTCACCCCATCTACTCTGTCTCATTCTATATACTACAGTTCACCCCATCTACTCTGTCTCATTCTATATACTACGGTTCACCCCCTCTACTCTGTCTCATTCTATATACTACAGTTCACCCCATCTACTCTGTCTCATTCTATATACTACAGTTCTCCCCTTCTTCTCTCTGTCTCATTCTATATTCCGCTTGCCGTACAGTAGCAGAGAGAACAGTCTGTGACTTGGGTGACAGGAGTCTCCTCCCTCTTTCTCCTTGTCCTTTCTTTTGCAGCATTATTCATCAAATGTTTCCTCTGTAACACATCAGAGTTAGAGTTAGGGTTCAGGGTTCAGGGTTAGGGTTTGAGTTTGTTTTAAGGTTAGGATTTTGGGGTTAAGGTTAGCATTAGGGTTAAGGGTTATGGAAAGTAGGATTTGAAATGGGAATCAATTGTTTGGTCCCCAGAAGGATAGTAAAATAAACGTGTGTGTGTGTGTGTGTGTGTGTGTGTGTGTGTGTTTGCAATAACTGTCAAGATGTACAGTATTGGGGCCCAAATTCACAGCTTATTCACCTGTATGGGTCATAAAATATGATCGTAAAGATGTACAGTAAACTATCACAATGGAAGTGGTTCTCTTATTCCACCCCTCTGTTTCTTTTTATTCCAGGTTCCATGACTTTATGGAGACATTTCTTCCCATTCTTTCCAAGAAGTTGGATACACAACATCAACACTCCCAGTAAACTGGACACAGGAATATTTGTTGTGCTACAAGAGCTACACCAGAGCACCCAGACAGACCAAGTCTCAAGGAACAGGTTACTGATTACATGATTTTATTAGTTTTATTATGGGTTTTCATTGAGCTATTACAAATGAAGATGAAAACCATAGAGGGTTAGAGACGGTGAGTCCATCCTGTCCTTTAGCTCTTTACCGTCTTACCTTCTCAGAATGTCCACAGGACAAGACCTATCTGCTTACATCATCAGAGCATCTGTTTTCACAAAGGAGATCTGAAGTCATGGTTTTATCTCTGTTTATGCTGATTGTTGGTTGGTTTGATCTGTATTGTCATGTTATTCCCAGGTTGGCAAGGACACAGGAGAGGCATCATGGGAGGAACAAAACAGGATACGAAATGTGATGACTGACTGAGTGAAAGAAGAAAACGTCAGAGAAAGAAGGAAAGAGAGAAGGATTGTGCGTTCTCTACTTTCTCAGAAGTGCAGCCCCTAAATTCCTGTTACTATGCCTGAGAGAGGGAGGGCAGCAGACCAGTCAAAATGAACCCCTACGTCACCTCTCACTTTAGGAGGGATCTCTTTCCCCACTTCCACTTGTTGTAGAGGCTTCTCTTCTCTTCACCCCTCTCTTACTGTTTGTGTGACATGGGTACACCTGTTTCTGTGTAAACCTAGGACAACAGGTAACACCTGTCTCTGTAAACCTAGGACAGCAGGTAACACCTGTCTCTGTGTAAACCTAGGACAACAGGTAACACCTGTCGCTGTGTAAACCTAGGACAACAGGTAACACCTGTCTCTGTAAACCTAGGACAACAAGTAACACCTGTCTCTGTAAACCTAGGACAACGGGTAACACCTGTCTCTGTAAACCTAGGACAACAGGTAACACCTGTCTCTCTGTAAACCTAGGACAACAGGTAACACCTGTCTCTGTGTAAACCTAGGACAACAGGTAACACCTGTCTCTCTGCAAACTTAGGACAACAGGTAACACCTGTCTCTGTAAACCTAGGACAACAGGTAACACCTGTCTCTGTGTAAACCTAGGACAACAGGTAACACCTGTCTCTGTGTAAACCTAGGACAACAGGTAACATCTGTCTCTGTGTAAACCTAGGACAACAGGTAACACCTGTCTCTGTAAACCTAGGACAACAGGTAACACCTGTCTCTGTGTAAACCTAGGACAGTAGGTAACATCTGTCTCTGTGTGAACCTAGGACAGTAGGTAACATCTGTCTCTGTGTGAACCTAGGACAGTAGGTAACATCTGTCTCTGTGTGAACCTAGGACAGTAGGTAACATCTGTCTCTGTGTGAACCTAGGACAGTAGGTAACATCTGTCTCTGTGTGAACCTAGGGCAGTAGGTAACAGCTGTCTCTGTGTAAACCTAGGACAACGGGTAACACCTGTCTCTGTAAACCTAGGACAACAGGTAACACCTGTCTCTGTGTAAACCTAGGACAACAGGTAACACCTGTCTCTGTAAACCTAGGACAACAAGTAACACCTGTCTCTGTGTAAACCTAGGACAACAAGTAACACCTGTCTCTGTGTAAACCTAGGACAACAGGTAACACCTGTCTCTGTGTAAACCTAGGACAACAGGTAACATCTGTCTCTGTGTAAACCTAGGACAACAGGTAACACCTGTCTCTGTAAACCTAGGACAACAGGTAACACCTGTCTCTGTGTAAACCTAGGACAGTAGGTAACATCTGTCTCTGTGTGAACCTAGGACAGTAGGTAACATCTGTCTCTGTGTGAACCTAGGACAGTAGGTAACATCTGTCTCTGTGAACCTAGGACAGTAGGTAACATCTGTCTCTGTGTGAACCTAGGACAGTTGGTAACATCTGTCTCTGTGTGAACCTAGGGCAGTAGGTAACAGCTGTCTCTGTGTAAACCTAGGACAACGGGTAACACCTGTCTCTGTAAACCTAGGACAACAGGTAACAGCTGTCTCTGTGTAAACCAACGACTGTTGCCTTGGTATTCTCCTGTGTTGTGCCTTTGTTGCTCCTAGTCAGGGTGTTACACTGTAAACTGTCATTAGTGATCTGGTCAAGGTGTTACACTGTAAACTGTCCTCAGGGAGCTGGTGAAGGGTTTGAACTGTTCCTCAGGAACCTAGTAACATGTTTAGCTTGTTCACTGGGGGTCAAAGACTTGCCAGCGTTCGAAACCACAGTCCACAGGAAATGTGTACGGAAGGTAAAGTCTAATATCGCATCCAAACCTTTTTTATGTCATTTGGATTTGCCCTGAATCAAACCTTTTGAGTTTTCTTTGTTTTTATCCCTAAGGGATTTGGCATGCAACAAACAAAAAAATCTCTCTTCCCAAAATATTACCTTTGTTTGCCTCAGTGGGTCGTTGTTTTTACCCAGTTTTCCTTGCATGTCCTCTGCAAATTTTTTCCAAAGGAATTAGACTGGAAGCTTTTCTGAAATGGATAAACATGTGTGTTCTCTGTCAAGCAGGGGTGTTGAGTGTGACACTTGAACCAAGAGGAGAGAACTAAAGCCAACCCGTTTAGAAAAAACAAGCACATGGCACCTCCCGTCCCAGGATTGGACAGGATTTGACCTCTGAAATAACCTTTGAGCTCTGAGTTTTCATAGAGGTCATCCACAGGTGTATGCCCTGTGTGCCTGTTACCCCTCCCCTCTTTCCCCACAACCGGCCAATAGGATTCTGCTCCTCCTACACACTCACTTTGACTCTATAATAGGTGTTGTATATTATTAATCCTGGTATCATATGTATAGGATGGTACACAAAAATAGGTACACAGAAAGTACACACAATTGTACATGCCTTGGCATTCTAGTCAAGTAATTTCATTCTCTCTCCTTTTATTTATTGTCTTTCTCCCTCTCTTTCCCTCACTCCCTCTGTTATAGAGAATTCTCCCTCTCTTTCCCTCACTCCCTCTGTTATAGAGAATTCTCCCTCTCTTTCCCTCACTCCCTCTGTTATAGAGAATTCTCCCTCTCTTTCCCTCACTCCCTCTGTTATAGAGAATTCTCCCTCTCTTTCCCTCACTCCCTCTGTTATAGAGAATTCTCCCTCTCTTTCCCTCACTCCCTCTGTTATAGAGAATTCTCCCTCTCTTTCCCTCACTCCCTCTGTTATAGAGAATTCTCCCTCTCTTTCCCTCACTCCCTCTGTTATAGAGAATTCTCCCATGCAGTTGTAGTGGAGAGTAAGTCTCCTTATTGTTGTATACATTTTTACAACACTGAGTTAATACGATGTAGTTGATCTGGTCAGTAGTCAGTCTGTGCAGTGTGTTCTGTACTGAATTGACAATGCCTTTAGGAGAAACACAGAGACTCTCAGGAATAGGATATCCTGTTAAAAAAACAGTCACCTGAGAGAGCCACAAACAAATTTCAAATGTCTCTAAAAGTCTGCTTTTGTTGTGCCAAGAACTCACCACTGACATTTGAGGACTTTTGTGGCTTGGAAAAGATACTTGGATTTGAGGGGAAACTGCTGGTCACAGTCTCCCACTTGTGAGAGACACTGAGTGAGTATTATTTACACAGTGCATGGCTACTGTAGCTCATAAATGTATTCCGAGGCCCTGTAGCAAATTAAACATAGGTATAAAAGGGTGGAGGAACATATTCTGACTGATAGGTCAGTGAATGTATTGGAATTGTGTACCATTATCTGAATCAATAGTCTAAGGAGTTCCTCCTCTGTTTCAATCTGCCTTGTGTATTTTCCATGACCAAACCACTGGGAAGTGAAGATCATGGAACGTAAGAAACAGCATGCTTTTCTCTGCTGGTTGCATGTTAGATACGTGTTAGAAACATAGACACCGTTTGACTGTACTGTGGATCTACCCCTGGACTCTGTATTGTCATATTGCACTTTAGTGAATGTGGGGAGTATATATCCTCCTTACTACTACACCATTCTATCCCCAGCTCTCATCCTTTCAAGCTTCTCAGTTCCTGTAGCCTGCTCAATGTCTTTCCCTCGTGCTGTTTCAAACTGTCAGCAAAACTCCCGCTCCCTCGTAAGATGGCCACAGACTATGGGTCCCTCCTGTTGATACCCTGGACACGTGTGTAACCTCCCTCTTCAGCCCAAAGGAGTGTAAGTACTACAGCGACTATACAGTATTACTGCGAGACTGTCTATCTGCTGCTGTGGAATACGTTTCTGAAACAACACTGCTTGTTGACCAGAGGAGTATATACAGCAACAGCTTGACCACTGAGCTTCCTTCAAGAGAATGGAAGGAAGACTGTGAATCAGGACACTGTAGAGCTGTGAGTAACCCTGACTGTTAATAAAAAGTTAGTGGAACAATGATCCATGAAGTGAGCGAATTCATCTACTGCTGGATAGAGCTTTTCCTCATGGATCTACCTTTACCACATCAGATGGATTACTTTTCACCATAGAAACAGTGGAACTGGAAAGAAGTACAGAACACCAGGTTCTTATCAATACCTAGGTGGTCATAAACTCACAAAGCACATAGGAGTTGAGACTACAGCTTCATCAGCGTAAGACATTGTATTTAGCACCATGGGAGCGGCGCGTGTTAAGCGACGTTTCAGTGTGGTGGTTGACGGGCTGGTAGACGAGGAGGAAGTCATTAAGCTGGCTCTGAGTGTTGCTGACACGGCCAGGGTGGGGGGGAGCACGGGAGGCTCAGGGAGCCCCACCAGCCCCTCTCCCACACACAACCGAAATGGCAAAGCACTCCCCCTGCAGGGCAACGGCAGCAATGCACGGAGGCCCAGCGGAGCCCTGGAGGCAGGAGGGGAAGGATCGATGAAAGGAGGAGGGCGCTCAGGACTGAGGGGCGGGAGGGGCGGAAGTCTGGGGAGAAGGGGAGAAGGCTGTTCGTCCTCGGACCGAGATTCAACACTGTCGTCCCCTTCCTCCTCAAGCCGCCGGCCCACCCGGCGCTCTAGCCGCCGGCCCCGCCACCGCTTTGTGGGCAAGGACGGGCGCTGCAACGTCACCTTCGTCAACATGAGCGAGAGGGGCCAGCGTTACCTCAGCGACCTCTTCACCACCTGCGTGGACATCCGCTGGCGTTGGATGCTAGTCATCTTCTGCCTCTCCTTCCTCCTCTCCTGGCTGCTCTTTGGCTTCGCCTTCTGGCTCATTGCCGCCGCACACGGGGACTTCGCCATCCACCTTAACCCCAGCTCGGGTGCCTCTTCCGGGGGAGGAGATGAGTCCGGGGCAGGGGCGGTGGTGGAAGTGGAGGAAACGTGTTTCGTTCAAGTGAACAGCTTTATGGCGGCCTTCCTGTTCTCCCTGGAGACGCAGACGTCCATCGGTTATGGCTTCCGCAGCGTGACCGAGGCCTGCCCCCTGGCGGTGATGGCGGTCGTCTTGCAGTGCATTGTGGGCTGCATCATCGACGCCTTCATCATCGGAGCGGTCATGGCGAAGATCGCTAAGCCCAAGAAGCGTAATGAGACGCTGTTGTTCTCTGACACGGCAGTGGTGGCGCTGAGAGACGGGAAACTCTGCATGATGTGGAGGGTGGGGAACCTACGCAAGAGCCACCTGGTAGAGGCACACGTACGTGCACAGCTATTGAAGGTAAGAAAGGAGAGAAGAAGAAGATTGGTTGAGGGATGAAAGAAGGGAGTAAAGAGACTGAAGAGGCTGTAAACAGTAGAAGAGGCAGGACACATCAGTACTGTATTAAGAGAGAGATAGAGGGAGAGCGAGCAGTAGAGAGGGAGAGCGAGAGCGAGAGAGAGCAGTAGAGAGGGAGAGTGAGAGAGAGCAGTAGAGAGGGAGAGCGAGAGCGAGAGAGAGCAGTAGAGAGGGAGAGTGAGAGAGAGCAGTAGAGAGGGAGAGTGAGAGAGAGCAGTAGAGAGGGAGAGTGAGAGAGAGCAGTAGAGAGGGAGAGTGAGAGCGAGCAGTAGAGAGGGAGAGCGAGAGAGAGCAGTAGAGAGGGAGAGGGAGAGCGAGAGAGAGCAGTAGAGAGGGAGAGCGAGAGAGAGAGAGAGAGAGCAGTAGAGAGGGAGAGCGAGAGAGAGCAGTAGAGAGGGAGAGTGAGAGCGAGCAGTAGAGAGGGAGAGGGAGAAAGAGCAGTAGAGAGGGAGAGGGAGAGCGAGAGTGAGAGAGAGCAGTAGAGAGGGAGAGCGAGAGCGAGAGAGAGCAGTAGAGAGGGAGAGTGAGAGAGAGCAGTAGAGAGGGAGAGTGAGAGAGAGCAGTAGAGAGGGAGAGTGAGAGCGAGCAGTAGAGGGAGAGTGAGAGAGAGCAGTAGAGAGGGAGAGTGAGAGAGAGCAGTAGAGAGGGAGAGCGAGAGCGAGAGAGAGCAGTAGAGAGGGAGAGTGAGAGAGAGCAGTAGAGAGGGAGAGTGAGAGAGAGCAGTAGAGAGGGAGAGTGAGAGAGAGCAGTAGAGAGGGAGAGTGAGAGCGAGCAGTAGAGAGGGAGAGCGAGAGAGAGCAGTAGAGAGGGAGAGGGGAGAGCGAGAGAGAGCAGTAGAGAGGGAGAGCGAGAGAGAGAGAGAGAGAGCAGTAGAGAGGGAGAGCGAGAGAGAGCAGTAGAGAGGGAGAGTGAGAGCGAGCAGTAGAGAGGGAGAGGGAGAAAGAGCAGTAGAGAGGGAGAGGGAGAGCGAGAGTGAGAGAGAGCAGTAGAGAGGGAGAGCGAGAGCGAGAGAGAGCAGTAGAGAGGGAGAGTGAGAGAGAGCAGTAGAGAGGGAGAGTGAGAGAGAGCAGTAGAGAGGGAGAGTGAGAGAGAGCAGTAGAGAGGGAGAGTGAGAGCGAGCAGTAGAGAGGGAGAGCGAGAGAGAGCAGTAGAGAGGGAGAGGGAGAGCGAGAGAGAGCAGTAGAGAGGGAGAGCGAGAGAGAGAGAGAGAGAGCAGTAGAGAGGGAGAGCGAGAGAGAGCAGTAGAGAGGGAGAGTGAGAGCGAGCAGTAGAGAGGGAGAGGGAGAAAGAGCAGTAGAGAGGGAGAGGGAGAGCGAGAGTGAGAGAGAGCAGTAGAGAGGGAGAGCGAGAGAGAGCAGTAGAGAGGGAGAGAGAGAGCAGTAGAGAGGGAGAGCGAGAGAGAGCAGTAGAGAGGGAGAGGGAGAGAGAGCAGTAGAGAGGGAGAGGGAGAGAGAGCAGTAGAGAGGGAGAGCGAGAGAGAGAGATAGCAGTAGAGAGGGAGAGGGAGAGCGAGCAGTAGAGAGGGAGAGGGAGAGCGAAAGAGAGAGAGCAGTAGAGAGGGAGAGGGAGAGCGAGAGAGAGCAGTAGAGAGGGAGAGCGAGAGAGAGCAGTAGAGAGGGAGAGGGAGAGCAGTAGAGAGGGAGAGGGAGAGCGAGAGAGCAGTAGAGAGGGAGAGGGAGAGCTAGAGAGAGCAGTAGAGAGGGAGAGCGAGAGAGAGCAGTAGAGAGGGAGAGCGAGAGTGATATCGGTGAGGCCATCTGGACTGTGCTGTGGTTAATGAGAGCTTGTTTTATTCTCCCTCAGGGGTTTAGAAGATTTACTAAGGGATTCATTTCCCCAGGATTCTTTAACTCAAAACCTGTGTGTGTGTGTGTGTGTGTGTGTGTGTGTGTGTGTGGCTCTGTCTGCGTACTCTATATAGATAATACTCTTTTCTGGCCATCTGTTAGCAATTTTGGTGAAAGTTTGCATGGTGGTGTGTGTTCTGACGTATTGTCTGCCGGTCTGTATCTATTGTGTTTCATGTGGCCCTTACCTACCACTGCTTTCATTGTCCTGTGGGTTGTAAAGCTCTAGAGCAGGGAGGTGAAGAGAGGGACATTTTGATCTTCTTAAAAGCTTGACCATGTCAAAGTTCAGACGGGGCAGCTTTGATAAGTTTTGGGGGATCATGTCAGAATTGTATTTCTCAGTGCTGAGGCTGGGGATTGACTCAGGGGAAAGGTTGGGTAGTAAGCCTAGGCCTGCGGAGTATGGCTGCAGACTGGTGCAGCCAAGAAATATAGGCAGGCGAGCGCTTTCTGTGGAACATAACACTTAAGACTTTGGACTGAACTATACACAATGTTCCTGTAAACAATGTAAAAACTAAACACTTAATCACTAACCTCATACCCTCTTTCCTTCCCTTTCTCTACCCCTGTTCTTCCCCCCTCCCCCAGCCGAGGGTGACCCCAGAGGGAGAGTTCCTCCCGCTGGACAACGAGGACATCAACGTGGGATTCGACACAGGAACCGACCGCATCTTCCTGGTTTCCCCGGTAACCATCGTCCACGAGATCAACGATGAGTCGCCGTTTTTCGAGATGGACCGTCGGATGCTGGAGGGCGACGCAGAGCTGGAGGTGGTGGTCATTCTGGAGGGTATGGTGGAGGCCACGGCCATGACCACACAGTGTCGCAGCTCCTACCTCGCCTCCGAGATCCTCTGGGGTCACCGCTTCGAACCTGTGCTCTTCGAGAGGAAGAACTGTTACCAGGTAAGAGGGGAAGAGGAACTATAGAAACAGAAGAGGAAAGAGTTTCTGCTCTGCTAGCTTCGTTGTTACGTTTTCCCTTTTCTCTACATTTTAGCCATTCAGCAGACACTCTTATCCAGAGTGACCCCTCTCTTTTTCTTATCCAGAGTGACCCCTCTCTTTTTCTTATCCAGAGTGACCCCTCTCTTTTTCTTATCCCGAGTGACCCCTCTCTTTTTCTTATCCAGGTGGACTACTCGTTCTTCCACCGGACCTATGAGATTCCCAGCACACCCTCTTGCAGCGCTAAAGAGTTGGCCGAGCAGAAGTACATCCAGGGCTCACGCTCCTCCTTCTGCTACGAGAACGAAGTAGCCCTGCAGCTCGTCTCCCCTGACAATGACCCTGAGGGCAACCCTGGCGGCTGCCCCTCCCCCCTGACCCACCGATCCTCCCTCTCACAACCCACCCACACTAACTAGGGAGGTGACAGGCAGAGGGGACAGGAATTGACCTGGGATCCACAGGAAGTCAGGGACAGACAGAGGGAGAGAGAGGCAGAAAGAGAGACAGGCTTCATAGGGAAAGAGACCAAAGTAGAGAAAGGTAAGTACACGATTTAGGGAAAAGGACAACATTGAGAGACTGAAGTTGAGAGAGGTGTAGAAAGAGAAACAGGAGACACGACAAAGACGCCGAGAGACAAACGGCGAGAGAGAGACTGTATACTGTCAAACAGAGAGAGAAAAGGACAGACAGATAGGACAGAAAAGGAGAGAGAGAAGTGTCATTGAAAGGGGTAGATGGGCTGCTGCTACTCTGACTGTGTTGGCTGATTTGGACATAGCGATCTTTCAGAATCATTATGAACACGTCTGTCTCAGACCCGTCCCGTCAACCAACCGCTACATTCACCACTGGCTCCAGCACCTAGCTGACAACACATACAACACTGACCCCTATTGGCTTCAGTCTGTAACTGCAGCTCCTGTTCAGTTACAACTCACACTGGACGCATGGGAGTAAGGTGAAGCTGCCCCCTAGACACTGAGCTATGACCAGTTTAGTGTTTCTGCCCCCTAATGGTGAAGGTTAGGTTTTGGAGAGGCTAAGCTGATCCTAGATCTGTGCCTACGGGTAACTTCTACCCCAAACCTGTGGAATACTGTGTGACAGAATGAGGTAAAACGGTGTAATCTACACATTGAGGGCTGTTTGTTATGAACTAAATGAGAAGGTATTATTGATATGTTTTTGATTCTGGTCATTTGTGTTCTGTCAAGGTTTGAGCAGGTCTGTTGTGTTAGACTGATATGTAACAAAATGGATACAGAGAAACAGCTGAAAATAAGCAGCGGTTTTAAGCGGTTTCTTTGACTTGTACTGTATGTTGTTATTCTGTATTTATAATGCAAGACTATTATATATTTGCTTTATTTAATCAAACATGTTGCATGTTCAACTGGGTGCAGTGTCAGCACAAAACCACATGAGTGCATAGTCTGGTAACATGTTATTTTAAGGTCTACTTCTAAACTTATGATTCATTGTTTAATATGGTTAACTATGGTTAACAAACAAAGGTTTATAAGTACTTTGTAAGCAGAACTTTTATTAAAATGTTACCTTATGTTATTTTTAAATTCTACAGTACCCAGCTGAAGGGACAATCGTATGTCAATGTTTACCTCTGTCTTGAATATGAGATTCTGTCACCTAAGATTCTGTGTTCCTCAAACATTTAACTTTGTACGATTTTCCTCAGTATTTTATTTATTTATTTAATTTTCTGAATACTGTATATTTGGTTGAATTTTAAGGGAGAAATGGGGGGATGTTAAAGGTAGACTCAGCGATAGGACGTAGATGCAGAAAGTAAACAGCATAGTAGGTCAATTTCCACAACAACTAAGAGCGTTGAAGTGTGAGGCTCAACTTCTCAGCTGTTTAAATAAATAGTGAGGGTATTCCATACCGGTAAAACATGAGCCTATCACAATAATGAAAACAAAATGTTACCGAGGCTGAGATGAATGGCTGACACCGAGACGTGCGCGGACAGCAGTGGACGCATAAATTCTGGCCTAATGACGATCACCTAAACGTCATTACACTTTGCGGTGTTTTGTGTAAAAGATGTCGCTTTCCATTCACCACAGTTTGGAGGCTGGAAATATGTTGAGAGTGGATGAACATGTAAAGGAGAACTTTGAAGTGATTCTTTGACAATCAGGCGTTTGTTTGACAAACATCATGACTGGTGGTTTATGCCACAGTAAAAGGTAATACATTTTAAAAGTTAAATAACAAATCTTTAGTACTAGGCCCACAGAGATCCTAATGAATTAATAGAGATTCTATATGTAATGAATGAATAGGGATTCTATATGGAATTCTGTGAACATAGGAGGTCCCATACTGGGAAGAAATGACCTCTACTTTCACTCGTGTGTGTGAGACTGTGATAGTGAATTCTTGCATCTCGCTCATCTCAATAACTGCAGTGCTGCTCGTGGCAACGTCATTTAGCTGAGTTTACCTTTAAGGTGACATTGTTGGAAGTGTCCAGGCCTTGGCAGAGCACCCTAAGCTGGGACTGTAAATGGACCGTAAACCTGTTGGACTGCCATGACCACTGGAAGCATGTACTGAGGACCTGAAACGTACAACTGTCACTTCACTGCAGTACATTTACGTAAAGAAAACCTCCCTCACCACTCCCTACGTCTTCCTGTTCTTACTGTAAACTGTGAGGGCTCACAACTGCACTGACAAACCACCTGAGGAGGAATTAAATGTTTGTGACATTCTGTTCTCTGAGAGAGGTTCTGTTCAAAGAATTAGAATGGATGACTAATCCTGAATTCTATGGTTCTGCTTTGGTTGGTGTCTGTCTCACACTATGTGGGAGACTAATGCATTGGTTGGTGTCTGTCTCACACTATGTGGGAGACTAATGCATTGGGTGGTGACTGTCTCACACTATGTAGGAGACTAATGCATTGGTTGGTGTCTGTCTCACACTATGTGGGAGACTAATGCATTGGTTGGTGTCTGTCTCACACTATGTGGGAGACTAATGCATTGGGTGGTGACTGTCTCACACTATGTAGGAGACTAATGCATTGGTTGGTGTCTGTCTCACACTATGTGGGAGACTAATGCATTGGATGGTGTCTGTCTCACACTATGTGGGAGACTAATGCATTGGGTGGTGACTGTCTCACACTATGTAGGAGACTAATGCATTGGTTGGTGTCTGTCTCACACTATGTGGGAGACTAATGCATTGGATGGTGTCTGTCTCACACTATGTGGGAGACTAATGCATTGGGTGGTGTCTGTCTCACACTATGTGGGAGACTAATGCATTGGTTGGTGTCTGTCTCACACTATGTGGGAGACTAATGCATTGGATGGTGTCTGTCTCACACTATGTGGGAGACTAATGCATTGGTTGGTGTCTGTCTCACACTATGTGGGAGACTAATGCATTGGATGGTGTCTGTCTCACACTATGTGGGAGACTAATTCATTGGGTGGTGCCTTCAAAAAGAAGTCTATGGTGTTATTCTATAACTAGCACATGATTTGCAATGTTCAACTTAGATTTTTTTATTGCCTGTCTATTTTGTTGAATCGTGTAACTCTTCTGAAAGTGATGGTTTCTGAAATATGTATACTGATGTTATTGAGAGATAAAGAGTTCTAACTTCTATGCCATTACTACCACAATATTTAGTCACACTTTACATTAAGTTAAACTGCCATGTGTGGTATCACATAATACAGTGAGGGAAAAAAGTATTTGATCCCCTGCTGATTTTGTACGTTTGCCCACTGACAAAGAAATGATCAGTCTGTACAGTGAGAGACAGAATAACAACAAAAAAATCCTGAAAAACGCATGTCAAAAATTTTATAAAATGATTTGCATTTTAATGAGGGAAATAAGTATTTGACCCATCTGCAAAACATGACTTAGTACTTGGTGGCAAAACCCTTGTTGGCAATCACAGAGGTCAGACGTTTCTTGTAGTTGGCCACCAGGTTTGCACACATCTCAGGAGGGATTTTGTCCCACTCCTCTTTGCAGATCTTCTCCAAGTCATTAAGGTTTCGAGGCTGATGTTTGGCAACTCGAACCTTCAGCTCCCTCCACAGATTTTTTATGGGATTAAGGTCTGGAGACTGGCTAGGCCACTCCAGGACCTTAATGTGCTTCTTCTTGAGCCACTCCTTTGTTCCCTTGGCTGTGTGTTTTGGGTCATTGTCATGCTGCAATACCCATCCACGACTCATTTTCAATGCCCTGGCTGAGGGAAGGAGGTTCTCACCCAAGATTTGACGGTACATGGCCCCGTCCATCGTCCGTTTGATGTGGTGAAGTTGCCATTTCCCCATAGCAGAAAAACACCCCCAAAGCATAATGTTTCCACCTCCATGTTTGACGGTGGGGATGGTGTTCTTGGGGTCATAGGCAGCATTCCTCCTCCTCCAAACACGGCGAGTTAGTTGATGCCAAAGAGCTCCATTTTGGTCTCATCTGACCACAACACTTTCACCCAGTTGTCCTCTGAATCATTCAGATGTTCATTGGCAAACTTCAGACGGGCATGTATATGTGCTTTCTTGAGCAGGGGGACCTTGCGGGCGCTGCAGGATTTCAGTCCTTACCAATTGTTGTCTGGGTGCATATGGTCCTTGAGGTTGCCTTGAGATCATTGACAAGATCCTCCTGTGTAGTTCTGGGCTGATTCCTCACCGTTCTCATGATCATTGCAACTCCACGAGGTGAGATCTTGCATGGAGCCCCAGACCGAGGGAGATTGACAGTTCTTTTGTGTTTCTTCCATTTGCGAATAATCGCACCAACTGTTGTCACCTTCTCACCAAGCTGCTTGGCGATGGTCTTGTAGCCCATTCCAGCCTTGTGTAGGTCTACAATCTTGTCCCTGACATTGGAGAGCTCTTTGGTCTTGGCCATGGGGGAGAGTTTGGAATCTGATTGATTGATTACTTCTGTGGACAGGTGTCTTTTATACAGGTAACAAGCTGAGATTAGGAGGACTCCCTTTAAGAGTGTGCTCCTAATATCAGCTTGTTACCTGTATAAAAGACATCTGGGAGCCAGAAATCTTTCTGATTGAGAGGGGGTCAAATACTTATTTCCCTCATTGAAATGCAAATCAATTTATAACATTTTTGACATGCGTTTTTCTGGATATTTTTGTTGTTATTCTGTCTCTCACTGTTCAAATAAACCTACCATTAAAATTATAGACTGATCAATTCTTTGTCAGTGGGCAAACGTACAAAATCAGCAGGGGATCAAATACTTTTTTCCCTCACTGTAACTAAGTCATTATTTCAAATAGAATCTATTCAGTTTCCTTTTACAGTATTACAATTCAAAATAATTGGGTTATGCACCTTACCAGCAGTTACCATGCACAATATATCATGAATCTACATGATATAACTTCATGTAAAGTGTTGACCAATTGTCTTGACCACTAGATGATACAACAGGGTTGTATTGTTCTACCTACTACAAGGACAGACAACTCTGAAACTTTTACTTGCATCTTTGCACAGAAGTAAGTTGACACTATGGATTAACTCAAAGGCAAATATGACATACGTACATACAAAGCACTGTAAAAGCACACAAACGGCTATTGTAATGGCATTTTAAGACGTCACATACTGTATATGGAAAGCAGCACTTCGCACACTGACCTTTTGAACAGGAAACATGGATATTTCACCTTTTAAAGCAGATTCCATGATATGATTTACAACCATATTGATCGGTTATAGTTGGTGTTATTGACATTTATTCAACTTCCGTGTCTTTCCTTATTTTCCTATGTCTCCATGGCTACCGAGTTCTATTTATAGGTGAATGGCTAGTCCCGTCTGATCCACTTCCTGTGTGGGGTAACTTGAACCCTGACCACCAGGACTCTGACCTCTGTTAGCATTATTTTTAACGCATCCCACACAACAACAACATAGCCAGATGGATTACTTGATGACTTCCTGGTTGGTTGCTTTATTAGATTCCAGAATAAAATTGTGATATTGCAGGTCAAGGTATGTTGGGATGTACGTTAGTGGAATGGGGTTGTTACTAGCTGTGCTCTATTTTCTACAGATACCACTGTATACGTTTCCCATCCTTCTCTGTTGTATCACAAAAATAAAAATGTCACTACTGTTTGTGGCAGAAAGCACTTCCATGTGAAAAAGAATGGCATTATAGAGCAAATAAAACACATTGATTGATATGACTCAATTCTGGTTTATTTTGTACTTGAGTCTCAGATTCTCTCATTGCCAAATAAAAGTCTAATTAATTTTTTGCTGAATGAAAAGGTGTAGTTGGTCACAACATAGGCCTGAATATCTGTAAAAGACTGCGGCCATTACAATACAGTTCATTACTGTGTATTTACTGTGCAAGGTGTGCAGGCTTGTAAACTACATAGAGAGAGATATATATATATATATATATATATATATATGCTATATATATATATATGTTATATACATATATGTCATCACATGTTTATTACCTAAAAACACATTTTAAAAAATTCATAATGCAACAGAAATGATCTATTTTTAGAAGAATACCTAGTCCTATATAATCTGAATAATTGATGAGCAATGACTGATGCACCGGTTTTGTCTTTAAATGGCAAAACCCTTTGAGAAGTACTATAGCATCCAGAGCAGTACTATAGCATCCAGAGCAGTACTATAGCATCCAGAGCAGTACTATAGCATCCAGAGCAGTACTATAGCATCCAGAGCAGTACTATAGCATGCTGTACTATAGCATCCAGAGCAGTACTATAGCATGCTGTACTATAGCATCCAGAGCAGTACTATAGCATCCAGAGCAGTACTATAGCATGCTGTACTATAGCATCCAGAGCAGTACTATAGCATCCAGAGCAGTACTATAGCATCCAGAGCAGTACTATAGCATCCAGAGCAATACTATAGCATCCAGAGCAGTACTATAGCATCCAGAGCAGTACTATAGCATGCTGTACTATAGCATCCAGAGCAGTACTATAGCATCCAGAGCAGTACTATAGCATGCTGTACTATAGCATCCAGAGCAGTACTATAGCATCCAGAGCAGTAATATAGCATCCAGAGCAGTACTATAGCATCCAGAGCAGTACTATAGCATCCAGAGCAGTAATATAGCATCCAGAGCAGTACTATAGCATCCAGAGCAATACTATAGCATCCAGAGCAGTACTATAGCATCCAGAGCAGTACTATAGCATCCAGAGCAGTACTATAGCATCCAGAGCAATACTATAGCATCCAGAGCAGTACTATAGCATCCAGAGCAGTACTATAGCATCCAGAGCAGTACTATAGCATCCAGAGCAATACTATAGCATGCTGTACTATAGCATCCAGAGCAGTACTATAGCATCCAGAGCAGTACTATAGCATCCAGAGCAGTACTATAGCATCCAGAGCAGTACTATAGCATCCAGAGCAGTAATATAGCATCCAGAGCAGTACTATAGCATGCTGTACTATAGCATCCAGAGCAGTACTATAGCATCCAGAGCAATACTATAGCATGCTGTAGCTGCGGTCGCCAGCCAGACATCAACACGGGATTCTTAAGACTCGGACACGGTAACTGTTAGTAGGAATCTGAGGCGGTCACCTCTTTTAGTATCCCGGCTTTGCCAATAGACAGTCCTTATGCACAGGTCTATGATCAGCTTAGTACTTTCTCCAAACCTAGCATTAACCATTAAATTAAACCCAAAACCGACCTTAGATCAATGTCTAGGGACTATTCCGTCCCTCTCAGAGTGACAGACAAGGGATGCTGTCATCAACAAAGAGCGTGCAAATCTTCCTACCCCACCGCGAGAATACTGCATGGGCACCTGCTACTTTAATCCAATTGGGCATTCCACACGTCCGTCAGACTGATGGGACTGCCCAATATTTTGTCTGATTGGTTAGGATTTGTGGCAATTGGGATCTCTCAAGATCCCATTTGTCGTCGCGTGAATCTGTGCCAGTGAAGGGGCTGGACGGGATCGTCTCATTCAATGGGCGGGGATTCACAGCAGTTGTAGATTTTCATTCGGAGACTCTATTTATAAAGCGGGACTTAAATGTAAGTAATTTTTTATTGGTGTATAGACAGGAAGTGATTGTGCTGCGCTGAAGCCGGCGCTTTGCCCTCACCCTTGTGTCTGTCTGTTTTATGATCAGTAGAAAGTGTATGTGCGCCTTCCACTGAGAGAGCGGTGTAATGATAAAAGCCGCATTTGCGGTACGCTCCTCTCACCTCATATAAATCAGGAAAAAACGGAGAAACCGCCTTATTTCGTTCCTCCTCGAGCCCTAGACGTATCCACGTCTCGGAGAACATTGTGAAGGTGAGATATTTAGTTACCAATAGCCAACTGTAATTCAGTCGTAGAAAGTGTAATATACTGCACGGCGACGCATCATATTTCATTGGTGTTGGCTACTTGCTAACCTAGCTCGGTTAGTCTAAATGCGGGTGGCAGAACGCCGAAAATTACACCCAATAGGGGACCTTCCAGCGGCGTGCTGCCTGGCCCTCCGGTTAGCATGCAGGCCCACGAATGGTACAAAACGATCACATAGCAAACCGAAAATATTGTAAGCTGTTAGACAAGAGAATGCAAGCAGTTGTAAATATGTTGCTTTATTAATTAAGGGTTTATTATAAGTATATTACTATAACGCTATTATGTCTTCTTATCCGTAGGATATTCGTATTATTAACCTATTATTAGGTTATTATTTAACCCACATTAGTGACTGACCACCCCAAAGCTAACTATAAGGCTAAATCCCATGCGCTCTCTATAATGTGGTCCATTGAGTCTATCATTAGGCTATATGCTATAAGGAATCCTCTAATCATTATTCATACCTCATGCTCGAGGTGTGGTTGGCGTTTGGCTTCATGGCTTTTGTCGGGTGGTATGGTGTTTAGTAGAATGGGAAGCTTTCATATAGCTCCTGTTAGCGGACGCACTAATATTTTGGACGGGGGAGCTTGCTAGTGTCTGTCTGCCAGTGACAGTTTCAGGCGGTAGTTGAGTCACAATGTCACCGCTGCCTCAACACTCGGCTTTTTTCCTCAAATTTAAGCGTAAAGAAAAGGCGTTACCATGCCCCCCCCACCACCACCACCACACACACACACACAACCACACACACATTCCTCCCGCACCCCCGCATTGACCTCCACACAAACCCCGCAAGTATTCTTTAATGCTGCACTGTGGCGGTGTATTGGGGAGTGTGCTTAGTTTAGTGTTGCTATGGAAAATATCTGGTGTTATTAGGCTTTAGACACCTGGCTGAGTGAGCTACAGTAGCCTGGTCACTCAGTGATGGACTGACCAAAGACAGCCTTGTTCAGATGTGCTATAAGCTTTTGTTCTAATGATAAATACAGACAAACATGTATAAACAGATGATAAGGAATACCTCAGGATATCTGATGACTATTTCTGGCCATCCTTCATCTTCCTTCTCTCATCAGTCATGAAGCTGCACTCGGTCTCTCTGTTTGGAGTGACTCACCAACACTAAGCTGCTGTGTGTACACAGTATGACAGACAGACAGGAGAAGGTGTCCGTGCAGGTGTAGACCTACTCAGGCCAGAGACAGAGGGACAGACAGAAAGACATGGGAGGAAGCAGGGTGGTCTGGGTGGAGGACATTCCTCAAGAGTAGACACCTTATCTGTGATGACAGACAGCAACATACCTTCTGTTTTGGGTCGGGTTGACACTCAGACTTACTGTATGCAGAGGGGTTCGGCTTCAATCCAAATGATGAGTAGTCATTTATTGGGGTAGACAATATCAGTGTCCTTTAGGAGCCAATAAAGATATAAACAAACAGTCTATAGATGATTGACACCCTCAGACCAATCACTAAATCAATCCATACTAGTTTCCAGAGACGTCTGAGAAATGGCCTGTATGGCAGACTCAGCTTCACTACTCAATGGCTACTAATACACACAGCACTTCCCTTACAATCACACCCATCATGGATGATGTGATTGTTAAAGCCAGGGATTGGAGGTACATGTTGATATAGAGCTGTCTTTGTCCCACAGCGTTTGACTACTAGAAGTGGTTGGCTCGTGACTCCAGCAGAGTGCACTGGACTGTAAAGGTCCTCTGTGTCGCTGTGTGACCTAATCTTAGTTCAGTTGCTACGATAATACAGTAATATCAGCCAACTGTGGAGTAGACCTCCCCTCCTCTCTCTGCCTCTCCCTCTCTCTGCCTCTCCCTCTCTCTGCCTCTCCCTCTCTCTGCCTCTCCCTCTCTCTGCCTCTCCCTCGCTCTGCCACTCCCTCGCTCTGCCACTCCCTCGCTCTGCCACTCCCTCTCTCTGCCTCTCCCTCTCTCTGCCTCTCCCTCTCTCTGCCTCTCTCTCTCGCTCGCTCTCTCTCCCCCCTCTCCCTTTCTCTCTCTCTCTCTCTCTCTCTCTCTCTCTCTCTCTCTCCCTCTCTCTCTTCCCTCTCTCTCTCTCTCTCTCTCTCTCTCTCTCTATCTCTCCCTCTCCCTCTCCCTCTCCCTCTCCCTCTCCCTCTCCCTCTCCCTCTCTCTCTCTCTGTCTCCTCTCTCTCTCTCTCTCTCTCTCTCTCTCTCTAAGCTCTGACTGTCATGTCACTTTACTGAGTCAGTTGATGTATTCCTCTGCTCCCTTCCCCCTCCATCCCTCCATCCATCTCTCTCTCTTCCACCCTGACTGTCTCCTTGATTTGCTCTGTCTTTCAATTATGCCATCTCTGACTATCAGGACTGTATCTGGGCTGTGTGGTCCTACTGCTCTCATTTTCTGTGTGTGTGCATTATGTGTGTGTGTGTGTTTGGTGTGTGTACTTACTAGTCTACTACTGCTCTCTTGAGAGGGATCACATCACTGTCACTTTCTGATAGTTAGGCAGTCCTCCTCCACTCACTCACACTCACATGACATGATCAGTGAAATACACTGCTCTGATTTTCATCTACTATGCAGTCCACTCACTCACACTCACGTGACAATGTGACTGAGGGAGAACATGTCTAACACTGTCTTTCTTGTCTCTTGTCTCTCTCCTTCCCATTCTCTCTCTCTCTCTCTCTCTCTGTCTCTCTCTCTCTCTCTCTCTCTCTCTCTGTCTCTCTGTCTCTTGTCTCTCTCCTTCCCATTCTCTCTCTCAATCTCTGTCTCTCTCTGTCTCTCTCTGTCTCTCTCTGTCTCTCTCTGTCTCTCTCTGTCTGCCAGCAGCACCATGTCCAGGCCGTCAGGGGGCGGTGTTGCCAATGATGTCACCCGCTTCCTGTCCACGGGGGCGGTGCCAGGCTCGCCCACTTCCTCTACCCCCACTGGCCACGTATTCTCCGCCTCCAGCCAGGCTGATTGGGCGGCAAAGAGGCTCGTCTGGGTTCCATCCGAGAAGCTCGGCTTTGAGGTGAGTGGGCTGGGCGGGGCCAATGGACATGGTCAGGGTGGAGGGCAGCCGGTGGGGAGGTTAGGGGAGGGCCGACTTTTTCAACTAATCAACTAATCATGGTCGTCAATATAGGGCATTGTTAGTTGAAGCAGGTGTTTTAGAGTTGGGCTGGAACAAAAACCTGTGTGCACTGCTGCGCTCCAAGGAGTTGCCCACCTCTTGCCCTACCATGGGGCACAGGCCTCCCTGGGTCCATCAGTCCTATGCAGTTGAGCACGACATTGACAACTACATAGCAGATAAGCACACCATGCATTCAATTGAGATGATTCCATACCATGTCATAATCGTTTTCATGATCTATTTGTTGCATTTCTATCTGCAGCACTCTGAATAGTCCTCATACAGGTGAATAATTAGCTCCAGGCGTGTGCCTGTTTGACAGGTGTGGAAAACAGAACAGTGTGTTTCTCAAGACAATGGACTGGTAACCCATTGATCTAGCATTCTCTATGATGCTATTTCACAGTGTTGGAATACCTTGCTTGTCTTTCTATGCTTCTCTGTACCCTTCCAACTCTATTCTAGTCTCCTTCTATTGTCAGTGCTACAGTGTACTAGGGCTTCTAGTTCTCCTCTCTCACATTGCTTTAGTCACAGGGCTCTATCTCTCTGTTGGAGCCACGCTGCGCTCTGATCTACGTCACTCAGCTCTACATGTTGCATTCTAAACCTCGTCTTTCTATGAGAAGTGGCATCACTTGTAGAACCCTTCCACCTCTATCCTTTACCTTGATCACTCTCTCCTTACATCTGTTCTGCTGTGTCCCAGTGCGCACTGTGTTCCAAGGCTCTTTGTGTTCCACAATGTGACAGGGTTCCAATGGGCTCTCTACTCTATAGTATGTCCATACAGGGTATCTCTCTCTGTTTCTCTGCTGATCTGATATGCAGCTCTATGAATAGAACAATACACTCCTTCAAATCAAATCAAATCAAATGTATTTATATAGCCCTTCGTATATCAGCGGAAATCTCAAAGTGCTCTACAGAAACCCAGCCTAAAACCCCAAACAGCAAGCAATGCATGTGAAAGAAGCACGGTGGCTAGGAAAAACTCCCTAGAAAGGCCAAAAACCTAGGAAGAAACCTAGAGAGGAACCAGGCTATGAGGGGTGGCCAGTCCTCTTCTGGCTGTGCCGGGTGGATATTATAACAGAACATGGTCAAGATGTTAAAATGTTCATAAATGACCAGCATGGTCAAATAATAATAATCATAGTAGTTGTCGAGGGTGCAACAAGCACGTCCGGTGAACAGGTCAGGGTTCCGTAGCCGCTGGCAGAACAGTTGAAACTGGAGCAGCAGCACGGCCAGGTGGACTGGGGACAGCAAGGAGTCATCATGCCAGGTAGTCCCGAGGCATGGTCCTAGGGCTCAGGTCCTCCGAGAGAAAGAAAGAAAGAGAGAAAGAGAGAATTAGAGAGAGCATATTTAAATTCACACAGGACACCGGATAAGACAAGAGAATACTCCAGATGTAACAGACTGACCCTAGCCCCCTGACACATAAACTACTGCAGCATAAATACTGGAGGCTGAGACAGGAGGGATCAGAAGACACTGTGGCCCCATCCGATGATACCCCCGGACAGGGCCAAACAGGCAGGATATAACCCCACCCACTTTGCCAAAGCACAGCCCCCACACCATTAGAGGGATGTCTACAACCACCAACTTACCGTCCGAAGACAAGGCCGAGTATAGCCCACAAAAATCTCCGCCATGGCACAACCCAAGGGGGGGTGCCAACCCAGACAGGAAGACCACGACAGTGACTCAACCCACTCAAGTGACGCACCCCTCCCATGGACGGCATGGAAGAACACCAGTAAGTCAGTGACTCAGCCCCTGTAATAGGGTTAGAGGCAGAGAATCCCAGTGGAAAGAGGGGAACCGGCAAGGCAGAGACAGCAAGGGCGGTTCGTTGCTCCAGCCTTTCCGTTCACCTTCACACTCCTGGGCCAGACTATACTTAATCATAGGACCTACTGAAGAGATAAGTCTTCAGTAAAGACTTAAAGGTTGAGACTGAGTCTGCGTCTCTCACATGGGTAGGCAGACCATTCCATAAAAATGGAGCTCTATAGGAGAAAGCCCTGCCTCCAGCTGTTTGCTTAGAAATTCTAGGGACAATTAGGAGGCCTGCATCTTGTGACCGTAGCGTACGTGTAGGTATGTACGGCAGCCTCCTAATGTTAAAGAGGCCGCAGTAACACACACACACACACACACACACACACACACAGTCGTCATTCTACATTCATATTTTAAGTGTGTGTTTAGTCGTATTCTGAGAATGCGGGTGTGTGTGCCAGGCAGAAGTAAATGGTGAACCGAGCAGAGCAGAGCAGAGCAGAGCAGAGCAGAGCAGAGCAGATCAGAGCAGGGTAGAGCAGAGCAGAACAGAGCAGAGCAGAGCAGAGCAGGGTAGAATCTTGTGACCTGACCAGCTCAGAGTTCACCACTTCCTGTCGTCCCCCCCGGTCATAAGAGCTGTACTATGACAAGGGTTATTAACTCCTCTCTCTGTGTCTATTTCTGTTTGCCCTTCCTCAGTCTAGCCATCTCAACCACTATCAATGTATGCACTGTTTTATGTCATGTGTGTGTATGTGGACACCAGTGATGCTTATTGCTTCATACTGGAAATCAATCCCACCTCCTCTTGTCATGTGATGAAGCCCTATATTTCACACCACCATGTGTTATTACTATGTGTTATTACTATGTGTTATTACTATGTGTTATTACTATGTGTTATTATCATGTGTTGTTACTATGTGTTATTACCAATCGTTATTATCATGTGTTATTACCATGTGTTATTGCCATGTGTTATTGCCATGTGTTATTACCATGTGTTATTATCATGTGTTATTACCATGCGTTGTTACTATGTGTTGTTACCAATCGTTATTATCATGTGTTATTATCACGTGTTATTACCATGTGTTATTATCATGTGTTATATGTGTTATTGCCATTTGTTATTATCATGCGTTTCTACCTTTAGATTTTGTGGCATAGAGAAAGTTAAGGTATCAGACAGGGGAGGTGATATTAATAATACTCTGAGCAAAAGAGAATGTTTTGGTATTTTCACCCTCCAGACATTATTTCCTAAAGGTCTTAATGATGAAATGCCTATGTGTGTTATGTTGTGAATTTGAACATGAATTATGTCCCTATATAAGATCTGATATTTTTCGTACGATGTACCCAATGATGAATTAAAACTTGCTATGTCCTCATTGTGGTTTTACAGACGTGTTTAATATGTCTTATTTACACACTTTATTCAAATATTTATGAAATGCATATTGTTATTTGGTAGCACTTATTTGTTTTTCCTTCGCCTCCAACCCCTTTCGATGCATGGAACGGATGTGGGTGGGGCTAGGTCTACATAAGGGTGCTAAATTTAAGAAATTCACAAAAGCTCTGACGAAGGCCGTGAGGCCGATACGTAAACCTTATTAAAGATCAGTGATACTATCGAGCAGTGTGCGGTTTCCTTTTTCCTTCATCTTGTTCAACTGTTGCCATGCACCTGCAAAAAGATTGCTCAGATGTGCGAGTGCCTTTTGAATTTTGAATTATCATGCATTATTACCATGTTATTATCATGCGTTATTATCATGCATTATTACCATGTGTTATCATGTGTTAATATCATGCATTATTACCAAGTGTTATCATGTGTTAATATCATGCATTATTACCAAGTGTTATCATGTGTTAATATCATGCATTATTACCAAGTGTTATTACAATTCATTATTATCGTGTGTTATTACCATGTGTTATTACCATGTGTTATTATCATGCGTTATTATCATGCATTATTACCATGTGTTATTATCATGCGTTTGTACCATGTCTTAGTATCATGCGTTATTATCATGCGTTATTACCATGTGTTTTTATCGTGTGTTATTATCATGCATTATTACCATGTGTTATTATCATGCATTTGTACCATGTGTTATTATCATGCGTTATTACCATGTGTTATTATCATGCATTATCGCCATGTCTTATTATCATGTGTTATTACCATGTCTTATTATAATGCGTTATTACCATGCGTTATTATCATGCGTTATTATCATGCGTTATTATCATGCGTTATTATCATGCGTTATTACCATGTGTTATTACCATGCGTTATTACCATGCGTTATTATCATGCGTTATTATCATGTCTTATTACCATGCGTTACCATGTGTTATTACCATGCGTTATTATCATGTCTTATTACCATTACCATGTGTTATTACCATGCGTTATTACCATGCGTTATTACCATGCGTTATTACCATGCGTTATTACCATGCGTTATTACCATGCGTTATTACCATGCGTTATTACCATGCCTTATTATCATGCGTTAATACCATGTCTTATTATCATGTGTTTGTACCATGTGTAATTATCATTGTTATTACCATGTCTTATTATCATGTGTTTGTACCATGTTTTATTACCATGTCTTATTATCATGCGTTTGTACGATGTGATATTATCATGTTATTATCATGTGTTATTATTATGCATTTGTACCATGTGTTATTATCATGTGTTATTATTATGCGTTTGTACCATGTGTTATTATCATGTGTTATTATTATGCGTTTGTACTAGAGGTCGACCGATTATGATTTTTTCACCGCCGATACCAATTCTTGGAGGACCGAAAAAAGCCGATACCGATTAATCAACCGATGTTTATATATATATTTGTAATAATGACAATTACAACAATACTGAATGAACACTTATTTTAACTTATTATAATACATCAATAAAATCAATTTAGTCTCAAATAAATAATGAAACATGTTCAATTTGGTTTAAATTATGCAAAAACAATGTGTCGGAGAAGAAAGTAAAAGTGCAATATGTGCCATGTAAAAAAGCTAACGTTTAAGTTCCTTGCTCAGAACATATGAAAGCTGGCGGTTCCTTTTAACATGAGTCTTTAATATTCCCAGGTAAGAAGTTGTAGTTATTATAGGACTATTTCTCTCTATTCCATTTGTATTTCATATACCTTTGACTATTGGATGTTCTAATAGGTACTTTAGTATTGCCAGCCTAATCTTGGGAGTTGATAGGCTTGAAGTCATAAACAGCGCAATGCTTGAAGCACAGCGAAGAGCTGCTGGCAAATGCAGGTGTCACGTCCTGACCAGCAGATGGAGCTATTGTATTAGTTTTGGAGTCAGGACGTTGCAGTTTTGTGTGTGTGAATGTTTGTGTTGGTGATTGGGACTTCCAATTGAAGGCAGGTGTGTTGAGTTGCCTTTGATTGGGAGTCCTATATAGGTGTGTGTGTTTTTCTTTGGGTTTGTGGGTAGTTGTTTTTGCACTGCGTTTGTATAGCCTGTAAACCTGTTGCTGTCGTCTTTATTGTTTTGTCCAGTGGATACTTTACTCCTTTTTTTAAAATTTAAATATGAGTATCCAAATACCTGCTGCGCCTTGGTCTTCTCTCCAGCACGACATTTTATGTGACAGCAGGAAAGTGCTGTTTGAATGAATGCTTACGAGCCTGCTGCTGCCTACCACTGCTCAGTCAGACTGCTCTATCAAATCATAGACTTAATTATAATATAATAACACACAGAAATACGAGCCTTAGGTCATTAATATGGTCAAATCCGGAAACTATCATTTCGAAAACAAAAAGTTTATTCTTTCAGTGAAATACGGAACCGTTCCATTGCACAACCTTCAATGTACGGAACCGTTACATTGCACAACCTTCAATGTTATGTCATAATTATGTACGATTCTGGCAAATTAATTACAGTCTTTGTTAGGAAGAAATGGTCTTCACACAGTTCGCAACGAGCCAGGCGGCCCAAACTGCTGCATATACCCTGACTCTGCTTGCACAGAACACAAGAGAAGTGACACAATTTCCCTAGTTAAAAGAAATTCATGTTAGCAGGCAATATTAACTAAATATGCAGGTTTAAAAATATACACTTGTGTATTGATTTTAAGAAAGGCATTGATGTTTATGGTTAGGTACACATTGGTGCAATGACAGTGCTTTTTTTCGTGAATGCGCTTGTTAAATCACCCGTTTGGCGAAGTAGGCTGTGATTCAATGATAAATTAACAGGCACCGCATCGATTATATGCAATGCAGGAAAAGCTAGATAAACTAGTAATATCATCAACCATGTGTAGTTAACTAGTGATTATGTTAAGATTGATTGTTTTTTATAAGATAAGTTTAATGCTAACTAGCACCTTACCTTGGCTCCTTGCTGCACTCGCATAACAGGTAGCCAGCCTGCCACGCAGTCTCCTCGTGGAGTGCAATGTAATCGACCATAATCGGTGTCCAAAAATGCCGATTACCGATTGTTATGAAAACTTGAAATCGGCCCTAATTAATCGGCCATTCCGATTAATCGGTCGACCTCTAGTTTGTACCATGTGTTATGGCTTGTCATGTCTTGTGCTGTTAGTGGATGTTTCCTGGATCAGTATCAAACTAACCTCTCTGTCCCTTCCCCTACCCTCTCTCTCTCTCTTTTCCCTGCCTCTCTCTCTCCCCCCGCCTCTATCTCTCCCCCTACCCTCTATCTCCTCCCCCTTCTCCCCGCTCTTTCTCTCACTCCCCCTACCCCAACCCTCCAGTCTGCCAGTATCCGTGAGGAGCGTGGGGATGAGGTGGAGGTGGAGCTAACAGACAGCCAGAGGAAGCTGACCCTGTCCAGAGAGGAGGTCCAGAGGATGAATCCTCCCAGGTTCAGTAAGGTGGAGGACATGGCTGACCTCACCTGTCTCAACGAGGCCTCCGTCCTACACAACCTCAGAGAGAGATACTACTCTGGCTTGATATACGTCAGTGTACATTACACACATACACACACACACACACACACGTGGGTGGGCGCACACACACACACACACACACACACACACACACACACACACACACACACACAGGACACAATAATACATAAACTCAAACTTGCACAGCATACAAGGGAGAAGTGAAAGTCAAAACTGATGTGTGTATGTACAGTATATACAGTTGAAGTCGGAAGTTTACATCCACTTAGGTTGGTGTCATTAAAACTCGTTTTTCAACCACTCCACACATTTCTTGTTAACAAACTATAGTTTTGGTAAGTCGGTTAGGACATCTACTTCGTGTATGACACAAGTAATTTTTCCAACAATTGTTTTTAGACAGATTATTTCACTTAATTCACTGTATCACAATTCCAGTGGGTCAGAAGTTTACATACACTAAGTTGACTGTGCCTTTAAACAGCTTGGAAAATTCCAGAAAATGATGTCATGGCTTTAGAAGCTTCTGATAGGCTAATTGACATCATTTGAGTCAACTGGAAGTGTACCTGTGGATGTATTTCAAGGCCTACCTTCAAACTCATTGCCTCTTTGCTTGACATCATGGGAAAATCAAAATAAATCAGCCAAGACCTCAGAAAAAAAATGGTAGACCTCCACAAGTCTGGTTCATCCTTGGAAGCAATTTCCAAACGCCTGAAGGTACCATGTTCATCTGCACAAACGATAGTACGCGAGGAAAAACACCATGGGACCACGCAGCCGTCATACCGCACATCTCCTAGAGATGAATGTACTTTGGTGCGAAAAGTGCAAATCAATCCCACAACAACAGCAAAGGACCTTGTGAAGATGCTGAAGGAAACAGGTATAAAAGTATCTATATCCACAGTAAAACCAGTCCTATATCGGCATAACCTGAAAGGCCGCTCAGCAAGGAAGAAGCCACTGCTCCAAAACCGCCATAAAAACGCTAGACTATGGTTTGCAACTGCACATGGGGACAAAGATCGTACTTTTTGGAGAAATGTCCTCTGGTCTGATGAAACAAAAATAGAACTGTTTGGCCATAATGACCATCATTATGTTTGGAGGAAAAAGGTCGACGCTTGCAAGCCAAAGAACACCATCCCAATCGTGATGCACGGGGGTGGCAGCATTATGTTGTGGGGGTGCTTTGCTACAGGAGGGACTGGTGCACTTCACAAAATAGATGGCATCATGAGGATGGAAAATGATGTAGATATATTGAAGCAACATCTCAAGACATCAGTCAGGAAGTTAAAGCTTGGTCGCAAATGGGTCTTCCAAATGGACAATGACCCCAAGCATACTTCCAAAGTTGTGGCAAAATGGTTTAAGGACAACAAAGGCAAGGTATTGGAGTGGCCATCACAAAGCCCTGAACTCAATCCTATAGAAAATCTGTTGGCATTACTGAAAAAGCGTGTGCGAGCAAGGAGGTCTACAAACCTAACTCAGTTACACCAGCTCTGTCAGGAGGAATGGGCCAAAATTCACCCAACTTATTGTGGGAGCTTGTAGAAGGCTAAACGTTTGACCCAAGTTAAACAGTTTAAAGGCAATGCTACCAAATACTAATTGAGTGTATGTAAACTTCTGACCCACTGGGAATGTGATGAAAGAAATTAAAGCTGAAATAAATTATTTTCTCTACTATTATTCTGACAGTTCACATTCTTAAAATAAAGTGGTGATCCTAACTGACCTAAGACAGGGAACTTTTACTGGGATTAAATGTAAGGAATTGTGAAAAACTTTGTTTAAATGTATTTGGCTAAGATGTATGTAAACTTCCGACTTCAACTGTATAAGCACAAGATAAACACGTCACACCGTGCGTGTGTGTGTGTGTGTGTGTGTGTGTGTGTGTGTGAGA